>NC_133618.1:136296626-136384126 GCF_048593235.1 Sminthopsis crassicaudata | reverse complement strand
CAGATAATAAGTGATTAAATGCTAAAGGATTAGAAATAGACAAGATACCAATACGGGAAGTTGCATTGGTGATCTCATTGGTAGATGGAACTCCCAGAGGAAATAATTCCCTCTATCTCTGCAATTTATTGTTTAGTTGTTTTCCTTGTGTATGACTCTTAATTTGGAATTGATTTGCCGTTTTCTTCTTCAACTCATTTTAACAGATGAGGAAACTGAGGTAAACAGAATTAAGCGACTTGCCCAGAGTCACACAGCTAGGAAGCATCTGAGGCTAGATTTGAACTCAGGGAGATAAGTCTTCCCAGCTCCAGGTCCAGTGCTACCAATGATAGATCGTTGATTCCACCATCCTCAATTTACAATTATCTATATTCAACACAACTTGAGATCTAGGGAAAGATCTTGGTGTATAAAGGCCAAGGGCATCTATTGCATCCTGGGCCATCACTAGCATCCTAACTTTGGTCTTGCCACTGGACTAAGATGACTCTGGAAGAGAGGGTGAGTGAGGCTGCTGACTTGCATGGCTCTACCTCACTTAAATCCAATTAATGGAGAAGTCAAAACATCACCCTTCTGGTGCCTTTGGTCCTCTTCAAAAACAAAGGACAAACAACAATTTACAGACAAACAAACTGAGGCATGAGGAGGTTATGTCCCTTCTCCTGGATCCCATTGGGATTAGATCCCAGCCAGGATTAAAACAAGTCTCTTTATTTCAAATCCAGTATTCTTTCCACCAGGTCATGTTTTAGGAGATATTAAGGGACAGGAGCGAGATGGCCTGGATAGAGTAGAGGTCACATTTTGGTATGTTTAGAGAAAAAGTTGGAAAGGTCGTTCTGAAGTTCTCTGTTTTTTCCTCCCTATCCCCAGAATGGCTTGTCCCCCATCCACATGGCAGCTCAAGGTGACCATCTAGATTGTGTACGGCTCTTGCTACAGTACAATGCAGAAATAGACGACATCACCCTGGACCACCTGACACCTCTCCACGTAGCGGCCCACTGCGGCCACCATAGAGTGGCAAAGGTGCTTTTGGATAAAGGGGCCAAACCCAATTCCAGAGCCCTGGTGAGTACAAGGATGATGGAAAAGGGTGAGGGCTGAGGGAGGAGGTTTTTGTCCTAAAAATGTGTATAGCATCTGGGGTCTTAGCATGAGTTATGGGACATTTGACAGGACTGTGACATTTGTAAAGTGTCATCCCTCCTCACCTAGTTCTGAAGACCTTGAATGTCCTGCCTTATTGTTCTATTCTGGGTAAATACCAAAGAGTTAAATGCCCATATTCAGGGTGAAGTTTTCAAACAAACTGGCACAGGACATTTCATATTGTTTGACAATTCACATGAGGAGAGCCTACTCCCTGTCTGAGCTTCTTCAGAGAACAGAAACATTTGCAGGATCTTTCTGCATATATGCTCAGGCCAAACATTTACCTTTTTCAAAGGGACTCAAAACTCCTAGGAAGTCAGATCTAAAGGAATAACCTTCCAGAGATTGGAGGTGTCCTCCCCCATTCCCTCTAAGGAGTTCCTGAAATCATTCTAGAGCCCTCCAATATGTGGCCAGGGAACTCTCTACAATATGGCACCTTTTTGAATGTTCATGCACCTCTATACTGTGTGTCTAGGGATCTAGTATTGCCACTCTGGTGAGAAGGAAGAAAAGGGAAAGATATCTGGATGTCCCCTGTCCCCACATAAGTTGTCAGCTTATACTACAGATGCACCTTGCTCAGTGCAAATCTAATTTACAAAAATCTCAATTTATAAAAATTATCAAAATTGAACAAGGAAGATGCATTAATTGCTTTACAAAGCAATTTTGACTGTATAGATTCTCTAAAAGAACATGTTCCTAGTTGTAGTGGCACATGTTTCTAGTTAGTAGTGTGTTGATAAATACTTAACAATTGGGTCTCTTTATGCATGACACACTTCTAAATTTAATCTGTATTACTGACATTTTCTAGACAATCAAAAAACACTAAATCAAGTCATGACTTTTAGCATTGGTCAAATTCTGAGGTATGGATTCTCACACTGAAAATTTAACAACCAGCTCTCATAAGTGGGATTGAGCTGGCTCCACCATAACCCTGTCTATAATTCTTGTTGTGGGAAAGACAAGCCTGGTGGATCACTTGAGCTTAGGAGTTCTGAGCTGAAAAAAGTCTAAAATTGACGAAGTCCAACACCAGTAAGGTGAATCCCCGGAACAAGGAGTCACCAGGCTCTCTAAAAATGGGTGAACTGACTCAGAACAGAAAAACAGAATAAAACTTCAATTTCAATCATCAAGGGGATCAAGGCCATGATTGGCTGGCCCTACTTTTAGCCTGAATGAGATGGGGAAACCTAGTCCCAAAACCAAAACCCTCCAAAATAATATAAAAAAAATACATACATACATACATATATATATATATATATATTCCTAGTATCTATAAGGATAGATAGATAGATAGATAGATAGATACACAGATAGACAAACAGGAAGAAAAATAGATAGATGGATGGATGGATGGATGGATGGATGGATGGATGGATGGATGGATGATTGGATGAATGGATGGACAGACATCCACAGACAGACAGGAAGATAGATTGATAGATAGATAGACAGACAGTCAGATGGACAGACAAGAAGAGAGATAGACACACACAGATAGGAAGAAAGAGAGACAAAAACAGAGAGATAGAGAAATATAGAGAGAGATGGATAAATAGATGGACAGACAGAAAGACAGATGGGTAGATGGATAGATATAGATACATATACATATATATGTATGAATTTTTAAAAACATGATTGGGTTTATAAAAGCACTTTGTATCTGTGGATTATGATTATTACTTGTTAAGGAACATTTTAATGCATAAAGGGAGGCCTATCTGTATGCCACATGATTTACATCTATTAGCATTTCGTGTGTGGAAACCTTCTGACTTTTAAAGCTGCAAAGATTGCAGTCTAGACACAAGGTGACATTCTGTGTTCTTGAACTGGTGTGTGGGCATCTCCTGTCTGACTGTGTTGTAGAACGGCTTCACGCCCTTACACATCGCCTGTAAGAAGAATCACATCCGCGTGATGGAGTTGTTGCTGAAGACGGGAGCTTCCATAGATGCAGTCACTGAGGTAAGTAACTCACTTTTCAGCTGTCAGAGCCTAGTGAGGGCATGGATTGCTTTGCAGAAGGTTATGGAATATTTTTTAGGGATTTTCTTGTTCTTTTCTCAAGTTGATCCCCAGCCCCAGAAACTTTGAGGATGTATATCTTATGAGACAGACTAGTCTACTGGAAATTTCCTATTTCTCAGAGACTTGGTTCCCATTCATGGGTGGATTTTGCAGATCCCAAGTCCTAAGCTACTTTGACCTTCTCTGGAGTGGGTCATTCCAGCAGGTACTTCTCTGCTGGTGGGATGAAATATGTCCCAGCTCAGGACTTTTTCCATAGCTGCACCAAATATCCGTAGCTCTCTTCTAGACACTCAGGCTATTATGAGAAAGTAACTTGAGTGTTTTGTTAGCTTTTTTAACCAAATGGCAGATTATTCCCACATAGTTTAAGTCATATTCCTAGTTTATTACCATACTCAGGGCTCAGAGAGTCACAGAGGAGTAGGCTGTAGTGTTCTCCTTCCAGGATATACCTTTGATAAGTATAACCTGCCTCTAAAAACTGATCTTGCCCTGCTACTAACCAGAGGTCATAGGCTCATATATACTGAAGGTGACCAATGCTACACCTAAGCCTGATTGTCCTTCTAGTCCTGCTTGGAAGAAGTGTCTTTTTCCCAAAGGGCAACCAGGGAAAGTCACTTGCTCATCTTAAAATCTGAATAATAATAACCCCTACCTCTCAGGGTTCTCATGAGGATCTAATGAGATAATCATTGTAAAAATGCTTAGCAGCATGCCTGGTACATAGTAAGCATCATATAAATGTTAGTTATTGCTACTATTATTACACTTCTGCTCTTCAGGGGCTACCAGATCACCCCAATTCATCCTTTATTCATTCCCATAAGGTGCCAGGGCATAAAATGTAAATTAAACCCATATATACCAAGAAAACAAAGACCATTTCCTCCCTACACCCTTAAAAGCCACCACCACAGATTATATATGGTAGGTATTCTCTCCATTTGGCATTTGCCCAATTAAACAGTGAACTTGTGCTTACATTTCTTTTCTTTGTTGCAGTCTGGACTGACCCCACTCCATGTAGCATCCTTCATGGGGCATCTTCCCATTGTGAAGAATCTTCTTCAGCGGGGAGCATCACCTAATGTCTCCAATGTGGTAAGGGCCTATTATCTTAGTTTCCAGAGACAAGGCAAGGGCTTTAATTAGCTTTGTGAAATCAGGTCTCTTGGGATATAGGGAAAATACCCAGAGCACTTGAAACTTCAGACTGGGGCACGATACCGTTTTTATATTAACTTCCCTTCAAATTAGATATATAGAAAGAACCTCTGAATGTCAGAGGTGAGCAGCAATATAAATCTGATCAGGAGGCCAGTGTCAATCTTTTGTTCTGGAGAGCAGCTTGGGAATGTCCTGTGTAGGTTCAAGTACACTTGTAAAGTTCATTTTAAACAAGCTACGCATAATAGAGATTCGTGGTTTTATACTCAATTCTCTTTTTTGCATTTTTTAAAATGTAATGAAATGTTCCATTTTTATCCATGTTTAATCAATCATAAAAGTAAAATTTAGTAAATTGTTTTAGAGAAAGGAAAAAAAATCCACTTACATATGCTTTTTATTATATCATACATGTTTGAGTCCAGAATTTAATTCTCTACTTAGCTAGTTAGCTAGAGGGGAAACTGAGTCAGGGGGGATAAAAAGGAATGAATGTGACTGTCATCATGAACTCACATTTCCTTAGTTAATTCCTTATACAATGTAGCTCATCATAACATCTCAAGCTCCTCATTTCTATTGCTCTTCTCTCCTGTTCTGCAGGGACCACCTTGGCTTAGTATCCATTGCTCTCAAACTCAGGTCACATTTTCCTGCCCAGCTATATTGTGCATTTTCATTACAATCATTGGTTTCTCTCTTGATCTCCCTATAAGCAGACATTGTGTTTTGCCTACATTGGCTTTATTTCCATGGGCTTCTTAACTCTCTTTGGTATTTTCATAACCTATGTATGTCTTCTCCTCACTATCCTAGGGAAGAGGGAATAATAATTTCTTCACAAGACTTCCTAAAATATAAGAGGTATCTACTGGAAGTACTAATCCCTAAGACATAATAAAGAAGAACTTGAGAGCTCATTATGTATTACTGTATGAATGAATCATCAGTGAAGATTTGAATTTTTTTTTGTATTATAGAAAGTAGAGACACCACTGCATATGGCAGCCAGAGCTGGGCACACAGAAGTAGCCAAATATTTACTTCAGAACAAAGCCAAAGTTAATGCCAAGGCAAAGGTAAGTTCAGAAGAGGAAAAAAGTAGTGGGAAAGGGAAAAGCAAGAATTTTATTTTAATGAAACGCATTTCTTGCCAAAGTAATATAAAGGTAATAAAAAGTATATATAAATATTATGTATAGACAAATAGATGATGATATAAATATAATAGAAAGATAATATATGGATAAATAGAAAGATGATAGATTGAAAGGAAGAAAAAAAGGGGAGGAAGGAAGGAGAAAGGAAAGAAAGAAGGACAGACAGAGAAGAAAGGAAGATATGCAGATATCTGTAGCATGACAATTATGATAGGAAGATATATAAAGATGATAGAAATAAGATAGATGATAAATCAGAAGGAAGAAAAAGATGTGAAGAAAGGAAGGAGAAAGGAAGAAATAGAAAGAAGGGAAGGAAGGAAGGAAAGAAAGAGTGAAAGACCAAAGGAAGGAAGGAAGGCTAGCAAGAAGACAAGAAGTCAGGAAAGAAGGAAGGAAGGAAGGATGGAAGAAAGGAAGGAAGGAAAGAAAGAAAGAAAACTGATATCCATAACATATGTTCCAAAGAAAGCATAGAATTACTCAGAATTGTTCTCTTTGCTCTACATTCATACCCCTGAGGGAGGCTGCCTGTCATATGAGGTGCTTCTCTCCTCACCTATTTGTTTCCTCCCCATTCAGGATGACCAGACCCCACTTCACTGTGCAGCTCGCATCGGTCATACAAGCATGGTGAAACTTCTCCTAGAAAACAATGCCAACCCCAACCTCGCCACAACTGCTGGACACACCCCTCTACACATCACAGCACGAGAGGGTCATGTGGAAACAGCCCTGGCCCTACTAGAAAAGGAAGCTTCCCAGGCTTGCATGACCAAGGTTTTTTTATCTCTTTGTGCCTCTGAGAAACAAATAGGCAAGCGGGTGGCTGGGCTGACTGTGTGGGAGGGGGATTCCTATCTAGTCATCTCTGCTGTCTTAGTGATCCTGAGAGCAGCTGGGGAAAATTGGCATCCTCAGGCTTGGCTCTCTCATGAGAGCTCATAGAAGCATAGAAGCTGAGAGCTAGGGAGGGACTCCATAAGACGTGTAAGTAAATGCTACCTACACATCCTAGACAAGTGATCATCCAGCCCCTACTTAAACATCTCCAATGATAGGAAACTCATCTCCCTTGGGAGATGACCTGATGATTTTCTAATTATTGAGAAACATTTCCTTATGCCAAGCCCAGATCTGCCTCCCATTATGCTAGGTTCTGAAGGAAATACAAAAGACATGATCCTATTCTAAAGGAGCCTGTTTGGTGGGATCAGGAAAACATATCATAGGAAAAGTTATATAACTTTATCAGCAGGTGATAAATGATGAATGGCACAGTTAATTAGAGTTGCAAGAACCCTCCTGACTGCTTTTGGTTTCATCTCTGAGGCAGTGATCAGTAGTTACTCTTCCCTTTTTAATAGCTAGCTTTTTTTCCATGCTCTAAGAACTTGAGCTTTCTGGTTTAGTATTATTACCCAATAATAATGCCCATCATCATCATCATTATTATATTACCCATTGATAAGGCAAGCAACATGATATCAGTTATACTTGTGCAGTCATGAAGTCTTTCCATATTAGTCATATTGCAAAATAAATAAATAAAGAGCAAGAAACATAAAGTATGTTAAAAAAAAAAATCAGTTCTTTCTCTGGAGGTAGATAACATTTTTCATCCCAAGCATTTTGGAATTGTCTTAAATCATTGTCTTAATTAGAATAGTTAATTCTTTCACAGTTGACTGCTCTTCAGCGATTGTTACTTTAAACAATGTTCTCCTGGTTCTGCTCATTTCACTTTGAATCAGTTCTTCTAAGTCTTTTCAGCTTTTCTGAAACTATGCCCTGCATCATTTCTTCTCATATGATAGTATTCCACTACTATCATATATCACAACTTGTCCAGCCATTCCCCAATTGATGGGTTTTGGGGTGTCTAGTTTTGTAGAGCATTTGTCCTCCTTCCTTTTGATTACCAGAATTCCTATTTCTCTGTCTCTGCAGGATTCTAATGTTCTTTGTTTCTCCTCAGAAAGGATTTACCCCTCTCCATGTTGCTGCTAAATATGGAAAGGTAAACGTGGCCGAGCTGCTGTTGGAAAGGGACGCTCATCCAAATGCAGCTGGAAAAGTGAGTTTGAACATCACACAGTCCTTTCCTGTTTCAGGTTAGAAGAAAGAATCGACTCCTTTCTTTGGCTCATTTGAAAAATATTTTAAATTGAATACATTCCTCCTGTCAACATCTTCACTCTCCTCAATCTGACATCCCATAGCACTTCACTCGTTTTATAGATGAGAAAACTCAGGCCTGGAAAAAGGAACTGATTTGCCCAGGGTTATACAGCTAGTAAATGACAAATCCAGGATCAGAACTCCAATTTTCTGTTGCCAAGTTAATCTGAGGGCACTATGAACCAGGGCTCTGAATTTTGGCACACTGCTACTGCTTTGCATTGCCAGTTGGACAATGACCGAGAGAGACAGTTGGTAGGTGAGAAATGCATAGCTCTGACAACAGACAGAAGGAGACCTGAGCATCATGTGCAGAAACCTAGCCCAGCATCCTTTCAGCCCCAACACTGCTATCTCTATTACACAATCAGGATCAGGATAGCTTTTCTTCCCCCATTCCCTCTACCACCTCACCTCAAGTGCAGATTGCACTCATTTCTTCTTAAGGGATACCCTGGATGTTCATTTTACCTTGTTTTCATTTCAGATTCACCCATTTGGTAGTGAATAAGAGAAGGGGGGGAGAGGGAATCCATAGTGTGAGTTGTCCATAATGATACCGCAATTAGGGACATCTGTGCTTCAAGAATAGGAGTCCCCAATAGAACATGAGCTAATATTCATGGGCTGGGGTGGCTTTTTGTATGTTTGTTTTTCCCTCTCTGCAGAATGGCCTCACCCCTCTCCATGTGGCTGTCCATCACAATAACCTGGAGATTGTGAAACTTCTACTTCCTCGAGGGGGCTCTCCACACAGTCCTGCTTGGGTAAGGTTCCCCTCCCTGCCTTTTTCCATGCCTGGCAACACCTCCATCCTGACTGCCAGGGAGCTGGACATCTGCCAAGATTGTTGAGGGAGGGTGATTTAGGCAGCAGTAGGGAGGTTTGGGGACCTGACGAGGCTTTGTAATTTCAGGATTTAAAAATCCTCAATGTGGGTGATGCTGTTCTTTGACTATGAATGAGTAGATAAGTAGGTAGCACTTTTCAGACACAGCTCTCCATATACCCTAACAGATAGAGCCCAGTTTCTACAACGAATATATTTCTTTAAAACATCGCTGGTAAATCAAAGTTTTGCAAATTGAATTATGTCTCAAATGAACTCAATGAGTATGTTAGTTAAAGGTACTTAGACTCCTACAATTAATCCATTATAAAGTGGCAAACCACTCTGCTATTTCTGCCAAGAAAATCCCAAATGAGGTCACAAGGAATTGGGCATGACTAAAACAATTGAACAACAACAACTAAGATTACTACTACTAAGATACCAATGAAATTACAGATCCATTTACTGTATCTGTAAAACAGATAAATTTTGGAGTTATGTTGTAAAGTGAAGGATTTATGTGTATGTGTATAACATATATACATTTTATGTATGTGTATATATTTTATACATTTATACATAAACATATACACAAATGGCAGAGTGGTTTGCCACTTCCTTCTCCACTTCAATTTATACTTGAGGAAACTGAGGCAAACAGAATAAAGTGACTTGCCCAGGGTCACACAGGTGGTAAGTGTCTGAGGTCACATTTGAACTCTGGTCCTCCTGAATTCAGGGCTGGTGCTCTATCCACTGCGCCACCTAGCTGCCCCTTTTAAACATTTTTAAAGTTTTGAATTCCAAATTCTATCCCTCCCTTCCTCTTCTTTCCCATTCCTGAGACAGCAAGCAATCTGATATAAGTTACACATGTACAATTATTTAAAATATTGTGGAGAGAATATCTTAGAGGGCATATCTGTATCATATAAGAGGTTGGCTCTGAGCCACTATTATGCTATAAAATAATAGGTACACTTAATTTTTCTCCATCATTTCCTTTTGTTTCTTCAAATTGATATTTTAATCAAAATGAAAATACTCAAAAATGGAATTTTCATAAGGTCATAGGATCACAGATCTTGACCTGGGAGTCTGAGAGCTAGATTAGTCCTGATGATCAGATAAAAGCCATCATCTTGGGTTATCTCAATAGAAGTATTATTGTTCAAAGGGAGGAAAACAGTGGGTGTGCCAAACTCCATTTAGTCAGACCTCATCTGGATCACATCTAAGAAATGCTTGTTGTCACAGTATTGTGTTCAGTTCTCGGCATCACATTCTAGGAAGGATATTGACATATAAGACCATAGCTAAAGTAGAGAAATCAGGATGGACAGGAAATTGGAAAACATGCCCTACATAAAAGAGCTGGGAAGGGTTGAAAAAGAGAAGATGTGGGGAAAACAAGACAACTGTCTTCAAATATTTAAAGGGTTGTCATGTAAAAGAATGAATAGATTGGTTCTGCTTGATCCCAGAAAACTGATGGGTTGAAATAAGCAGGAAGAAAAATCTCAGTTTAACATAATTAGAACTTCTCAGTAATAAGAGCTGTCTGTGTAATTATAACGACCAAGCTTGTCCCTGAAGAAGAAATAAGAAAATGCATCTCCCTCCCTTCTTTGCAGATGTGGGAGACTGTTTGTAAAGCATTGACTATATTGTCAGACTCAATTTATGTGTTGGTTGGCTTAGTTACATTGTATTTTCTTTTTTTCATCCCTTTTTATAACTAGAAACAGTTCCCTGGCTAGGCTTGGGAGAAGGTATATTAGGAAATAAATATGATCAAAAAATCCCAAATGATATCAATAAAAATTTCAGAATGACAAGAGCTATCAAAGATGTAATGGATTGGTTTCAAGTCAGCATTGTTTCATTCTCTGTAGTGAGCTCCTCATCAATGGAAGTATTCAAGCAGAGATTGAATATCCACTTCAATAATTCATAATTTTATAGTACTTCACGGTATGCAAAGTACTTTTGTCACAACAACCTATGAGGTAGATTGCACACATTATTTTACAAATGGGGAAAATAAGGTAGATGGCACAGTGGATAGAGCACTGGCCCTGAAGTCAGAAGGACTTGAATCCTTAATACTTCCTAGCTATGTGACCTTTTGCAAGTCACTTAACCCCAGTTGCCTCACCAAAGAATAAAAATAAGACAAAACAAATGGGGAAAACAAGGCTCAGACTTGAGCATGGTCCAAGAACCAAATCCAAGTCTTTGGACAGCAAGTCAAGGGTTCTTTCCACCCCATCACTCTGACATTTATGAGAGATGTTGGTGATTGGTAGTCTTCAGATTCAGGTTGAATTCCATAGACCCTTCTAACTTTAAAATCCAATCCTGTCAATTTGTGACTTCAGAGAGATTTCAGTTATTTCAGGAGACAAGACTTACCATAAAAAACATTCTTAGAGCAGCATATAATAGTTGACAATGTAATGCTAGATCATGGAGCACAGACAGAATTGCTTCAAAGAAGTGAACAATCTGCTGGCCAGGACATGGGCCCAGCTGACACCTTGTGGTTTCCAAAGTAGATGCAGTTAGCCTGTCCAAATTCAACTTCAGCCCTCCATTTTTCCTCTGATATGGATGTTCTATTTGGTTTTTATTTTCTAATTGGATAATTATCAGTCAACCCTAAAGTTTTACCTATAAATCCTTCTGGATCCCTGTCCCTGATGCCGTTTGCAGCCATAGCCCCAGTCTTGCCATTTGTAGCATTCAGCCCCTTGGAAAACTGACTTATTCTTGCCTCCAAAAATAAAAAAGTGGGCCCCTTCCCCTCCTACTTACATAAAAGAAATGGGAGCCAGTTTCATGATATTTAAAGAGCAATGAATCCAAGTACAAACGCTACACAGATGGATTTTTGTTTCCATGGCAAAAAAAAAAAAAAAAAAAAAACTTTACAAAGTCACGTCTGACAATTTTGTAGAATTTAACATGCAAAATCTGTATGCATCACAAAATAACATTTAATACCTCCCTCCAACAACTTACAAATCCAATTTAATGTTGATTAAAATGTCTGTGGAGTTTTCTCTTGTACATTCCTTTAGATGTATTTCTTCAGAGGAAGAAGTGAACATGTGTATTAAAAAACCCTAACACACAGCAATTGTGTAGCAGTGATTAGCACAGTACCTGGAAAATAGTAGGTCCTTAATAAATGCTTAGGCCAGGGGCAGTTAGCACAGTAGATAGAGCAACAGCCCTGGAGTCGGGAGGACCTGAGTTCAAATGTAACCTCAGATACTTAACACTTACTAGCCGGTGATCTGGGCAAAGCATTTAACCCCAATTGCCTCTCAAAAAAAAAAGCAATAAATAAGTGCTTAGGTCAGGTACGTGGTGCAGTGAACAAATAAATCAGGAATACTCAACTTTGTGAGTTCAAATCTAGTCTTAGATCCTTACTAGCTTTGTGACGTAGCCAAGTCACATAACTTTGTTTGCCTCAGTTTCTCCATCTCTAAAATGAGTTGGACAGGAAATAGGAAATCACTCTAGCATCTCTGTCAAAAGAATCCCAAATAGTCACAAAGAGTTGGACACAACTGAACAAACGCAACAACAATAATGAATAAAGATCTGACCTTGCAATCAAAGGACCTGTGTTCAAATCTCTCTCTGCTACTTCCTTCCATGTCACTGTGAGCGAGTCATTTAAGCATCAATAATAGCCTCATTTTTCTCAACTATAAAATGATGCAGTTGGGCTAGATGACTGACCAAAGCTTGCCATCTTTGGTCCTCTCTAGCTCTACATCTATAATCATATTATAATGAGAAACTGGAAAGAGATTAAGGGTGGGCTTGTAGATTTAGGATTTATCTATGTAGGGTTGTTCATTGAATGGATAAGATCATTAAGGAAAAAATATATAAATAAAGGAGAGGACTTAGGATGACACTGCTCTAGAGGATACTCATACTGGTCTTAACACTTAATGAGGGTTGCCTCAGATACACTGAAACTTTAGCTGAAAAAAAGTTAAGGTTTCCCACCACATACAGGGCCATCTGTAGTCCTCCTGATCTCTGTCTGGCCAGTGAACCCAGATAGAGGTTCTATTTCAAGATAGAGGCAGGTGATATTGCACAGCCCTCCCCCAGTGAAATCCTATTTACTTGCAAGTCACGGCATCACCTCCATGATGTCATGGTCGGTCCTCTTGGAGAATGAAGAACTCTCAGGCTATGTAATCTAACCCACTTGTTTTACTTATGCAGAAGGGAGTTAAAATTTTCTTCAAAGCTCAACCTGGGTGCTATGTTCTTTTGTTGTTCTTGTTGTGGTTGTTCGGTGGTGTATGATTCTTTATGACTCCATTTGGGATTTCCTTGGCAAAGATTCTGAAGTGATTTGCCATTTACTTTTCTAGCTCATTTTACAGATGAGGAAATTAAGGCAAACAGAATTAAGTGACTTGTCCAGGGTCACACAGTATGTGTTTGAGGTCACATTTGAACTTAAGCTTTCCAGACCTTAGCTCTATACTCTGTGCCACCTAGATGCCCCTACACAATAACTTTCTTCATTCTTCCAATGTAGCAATTCTCAAAATTTTGGTCTCAGAAATTACTGAAAACTTCAAAGACCTTTTATTTATGTGAGTTGTATCTATTGTTCATTACATTGTAAGCTTCTTGAAGGCAAGAGCTGTCATTTATTTCTTTATGTATTCTTAGCACTAAACACAGTATCTAGCACATTTGTTATTTTCTGACTCCTCATGATCCTTGGGCCATACTGCCCGTGGGGCTTTCTTGGTAAGGAGTGTTTTTTAAATGTTTTTTTAAATACATAAAATAAAATATACAGGATTACAAAGGGATATTAGTTATATTGAAAGACTTATCAGATGTTTGTTTTAAAAAGCTTATAAGGAACAGGTAGGTGGTGCAGTGGATAGAGCACCAGGCTTGAATTCAGGAGGACCCAAGTTCAAATCTGGTCTCAGACACTTAATACTTCCTAGCTGTGTGACCCTGGGCAAGTCACTTAACCCCAGCCTCAGAAAAATAAATAAAAATAAAATAAAAAGTTTATAAACTGGGTTAAGTTCATTAACTCTAGTTAAGAACTTGTACCCTAGTTACTCTCCTTTTTCAATCTTGTATTTACTGATTTGGTAAATGTTGTATCCCCCAATAGAAAAAATACTTTCCAAGAGCAAATTGTCCTTGTATTTATCATACTTATCATGATGCTTGTACATAGTAGATGATTAATAAATGCTTTTTGAATAACTAGTTAAATTAAATGACTTGCTCAAGATCACAGCAGCAGAATTCAAACTAATGTCCTTTGATTCCAAATCCAGGATGTTCCACACTATCATCCTGTCTCATGGTAGATAACAGTGGCTTGACCATTAGGGATAAGCCTTTAGAAGATTTGCCATTTATGGTACCACTGTGAATTTCCAATTACTGCCCTTCTGGGATACCTATCTGGGTCTCTTTCTTTTTTCAGAATGGCTACACCCCTCTACACATCGCTGCCAAACAGAACCAGATGGAACTTGCTAGCAACCTGCTACAATATGGGGCGTCCGCAAATGCTGAGTCAGTACAAGGGGTGACACCCCTTCACCTTGCTGCCCAAGAGGGTCATGCGGAAATGGTCGCTCTGTTACTTTCGAAACAAGCTAACGGCAACCTCGGAAACAAGGTAACTCCTGGGGTTCCTAGTATCCTAGGGTACTGCCAGGTCGGCTGAGGAGACTGCTAGAGAAGTAGGTCTCATCATCATACCAGAGTTGCCTAGATTCTGAGTGTGAGGGTGCAGACTCCCAATTACCTCAAGTCATACAATGCTGAATATTCATTTCCTGAAAGGGAAACCAATGTCCTAGATGAGACTGTGATGATATGGCATTTTTGCATACAGACTTTGGAAAGCTAAAGAAAACGGTCATTTAGATTTCCTAATCACAAGGGTCCCATTGACTCTTATTGCCATGGACTGAGAAGCTCTTTTTCGGGGAAAGAACAGAACCACTGACAGTAATAAGGGAGTCGGCACATTAGACTTATTGGATTTAACAGGAACCCTGTGACAGCTGCATTTGTGTTGGTGTCTGATTTCCGCTGTTGGGTTATTTTGTGACAGTTTAGTCCAAGAGTTAATAATGATGGTGGCAGCCCTCAGTTATTGCAAAACATTAACTAACCTATACAATAGCCCCTGGAGGCAGATTGACAGTATTGCTCCAATAAACTCTACATTTATATGTAATATCCACATTGGTCAAATCCCTTGAAAATGAAGGAAAGATCCTTCCTTAGTTTATATGATGAAAGGATCATAGATTTCAGCAGTGGAAAATAGTCTAGAAATGATCTAATCAGCGATAATCTAATAACTTCAAGGGAGGAAACTAAGGTCCACGGAGGTTATTTGACAAATATCACATACGTGGTAAGCTAGTTGGAATTTGAATCCAGATCATCACCATCCTTATCATTGTCATCATTCTGTCTTCCTCCTCCTCCTCCTGTTCTCCTCCTCTTCCTTTTGTCCTTTTCCTCCTGTCTTCTTCCTCTCCCTCTTCCTCCTTTACCTCCTCCTTCTTCTTTTCCTTCCTTTTCTTCTTTTTCTTCCTTCTCTTCTTTTTCTTACTTCTTCCTCTCCTCTTCCTCTGCCTTTTTGGCCTAGACCTATAGTTTTATTGCTATAAGGGGGTTGGACTAAATGACCTCTAAGGTCTTTTCCAGCCTGAATGCATGATCTTTATATAAATGTATATAGAATCCATATGTGAGGATAAATATGAGATAAACATAAGCTGGTTAAATACAAGTCAGTAAGGGAGAATGGTAGCAATTAGTCAGATCAGGAAAGGGATTGTATAGAAGGTGACACTTAAGCTTTATCTTAAAGGAAATGAGAGATTCTATGAAATAGCAATGAGGAAGGAGTACTTTCCACTGCCAGGGGAAAGGAATGGAGAATAGAATGAAGCACCATAAGTAAGGACATAGAGAAGTCAGCATCTACATCAGTCTCTTTAGACAACTTCTCCTTTGTCTTTTCATCAGAATGTTTTCTTTTTGTGCCATCAGAATTTCATTCTTAAGAGTTACCCATCCTAACTGAGTTGACTTCTTTTGCAATATTTTAGTTCATGGAAATCTACTTTACCGTTTCTGTGAATCCACTGAAATCTCTAAAAATCTAAAGCACATACCAGAGTATACCTTGCTTTCTTTTCCACTATTTTGATATTATATAAGGTCAAGTGGGAACTTCCTCATAAGGATCCAATGATATCTATTTCAACAACCAATTCCTCCTTGTTGGGGACAATGAGGTGTAGGAAGTAGTTCTCCTCATTGGTTCTTCCATTTTTTAAAGGAAGAAAAATATAATAAAGCAAATGAAGAAAGTATTAGCTCCTCTGCTTTGGAAAAAAAAAAACAGAATTCCAGTAGACATTTGGATAATTGAAATACCCCATCATGGTTACATTTCACCATCATGTATGGCTTGTGCCCCATTTTCTAAGTACCTCAACTGTTTCTTCTTTCTGGCCAAACTAATAATTTTTATCCTCTCTAGTTAAATCTCTGACTCTAGGCTATGCAATGAACTGATTCAAAAGATAGAACAAGAGTTTCATGGTTTGAGGTTGTTTGTTTGACTATAAATAAAATCTCTATTTTTCCCCTTGCTTTGTAGATTTTACATTCTAAATATGTATTAGTACCAGCAGATAATAACAATAGCATTTATGTAATGCTTTAAAATTTGCAAGATACTTAAAATATTATCTCACTTGATCTTCATAACAAACTATTTTTTAGAAAGAGAAACTGAGGCAGAAAACATGACTTTCCCAGTGTCACACAGTTATTAAATACATTCAGGTCTTCTTCATTCCAAGCTCAGAGTTCAGTGTAACTATGGTACCATCTAAGTATCTACCTAATATTTCTATAACACTTCATTTTTCTCAAAGTACTTTCACATTTATGGTGTTATTTTATCCTTAAAAGTACTCTGTGGAAGAATTCAGAGTAGGTACTCTTTCCCGTATTTTCCAAATGAGAAAACTGAGTTCCAGTGAAATAATGGTACCACGGTCATTAAGACTCTGGCATACTAACACTCTCTTCAGTACTAATAGTAGTCCACTGACTGAACCTAAATTTGGCCTCAGACACATACTAACTGTGTGATCTTGGACAAGTCACTTAACCCTGTTTGCCTCAGTTTCCTCAACTACAAAATAAAGTACCTATTTCCCAGGTATGTTGAGAGGATCAAATGATATAATAATTATAAAGTGCTTGGCATAGTATCTGGCACATGTTAAGCACTATATAAATGCTAGTTGTTGTCGGTTTTGTTTTTATTTATTTATTATTATTTGTATTTATAAAATTATAAAATACAATTATCTATTTATTATTAATAGTAACCTAGTCCCATACATTTAACTAGCTATGTGTCTCAGGGCAAATCACTTAATTGCTATCTGCCTCAATTTCCCCATC
The DNA here is from genome assembly GCF_048593235.1 of Sminthopsis crassicaudata. Taxonomy (NCBI): domain Eukaryota; kingdom Metazoa; phylum Chordata; class Mammalia; order Dasyuromorphia; family Dasyuridae; genus Sminthopsis; species Sminthopsis crassicaudata. The sequence continues at coordinate 136,367,038 of NC_133618.1, read as the reverse complement.
TGTAAAATGGGGGTGATTATGATTGCAGTTACCTTGCAGGACTTTTCTAAGGATCAAAGGAGTATATATGTAAAGTACTTTGCAAAAGCTCTAGATAAATATTATTATGAATTATTTCTTTCTATGGCATTCTGAACTAGAGCTCTGAGATGTGGATTAAGTCCAAGGGAGGGGTCTCGAATGTTTAGGTTGGTCTCAGCAGTAATGAAATGTTGTTTCTGTTTTTCTTTTCAGAGTGGTCTCACTCCTCTCCACCTGGTCGCTCAAGAGGGCCATGTGGCCGTAGCAGATGTGCTGATCAAACAGGGGGTCACAGTGGATGCCACCACCCGGGTAAGACAGCAAACTGGTTTCAATCCATGAATTGCATGTGGGAAATTCCTCTTCTCTGCTCCATCCCCCCTCACACTGCCACACACTCACACATTCATACTCACACTCACACCCTCACCCATTCACATATACTCATTTACATGCACATATTCACACACTCACACACGCATTCACACACACACACACACACACACACACACACACACACACACACACACACACACACACAAGTGCTCTTCTCCCACATAGCTTTGTTTTGGTCCCCTATTGCAAAACTATGGTGATCTCTTCCATAGAACTTGAATATCCCTTCATGCAAACAGTGTCTTCTGGAGAAAGTTGCAAGAGTTGAGATACTTTGAAAAGTCAAACAGGCTTCATTTTGATGATTTCCACAGTGCCAGTACTCCAAACATCCCTAGGGAAGTCTCAAGTGAAGTGATGATAATAGTCCAAATTCCCACAATTCCACTTTAAACTTTCTTCTCCTCACAACAACCCTCTGAGAGTAATTGCTATAGATGAGATTATTTTCATTTTACAGATGAAGATTGAGACTTAGAAAGATTTGACCAAGGAAACAGCAATTCTAGGTTGGCACTGGGATTTGAACCCATATTTCTGAATCCCAGGTCTTTCCCTTTGTATAACACTATATAAGCTTGAGATCCATTTTATAATATTAGCATGTCAAAACTTATTGCTCTCAGAGATCACTTAAATATTCATCCTTTCTCACTCACAGTACATCTATGATTTAATAATAACAATTAATGCTTATTTGGTACCTTAAAAATTACAAGTTTATTTTTTTTGAGCCTCACAACAACCTTAAGTGCCATTATTATCCCATTCTACAGGTGAGGAAACGGAGGTTGAGAGAAGTTAAATGAGTTACCCAGCTAATATATGTTTAAAGTGATTTGAACTCAGATCTTCCTAATTGCAAATACAGCATTCATGCCCAGTGTTCAACCTCACTGCCTAACGTTTACAGTTAGATTTAACTCAGAGAAGTTATAACTTATTCACGGTTATACAACTCATAATAGGGGCAGAATATGAATTCAGGCCTTCTTGTCTCAAGTATTTCTATAGTCTCTCTGTTGTACCAAGCTTTGTCTTTACGTCCTTAAAACTATAATTAGATCAGGAAGCTAAACAGTCCCCTGAAAAGACTCATTAGGATTAAGAGTAAGTATTTACTTTTCTCATGTGATTCTCACAACTCCCCAGTGAGATAGGAGGTACAAATATCATCATCCTCATTTTTCAGATGAGAATACTGAGGCTTGGAAAGGTGAAAGTATTTGCTCATAGGCAGATAGCTAGTAAGTATGAGTCTCCTGAGTCCCAACGCAGAGCTTTTTCCACTATGTCATGAGCAATGGTTACTACAGATAATAAGTAGCATACTTGGAAGAAAGTACAAAGATAACATACAAAAATAACTATCTTTGTATCACTAATACCTGTAGCAGTACTTTGTATCTTGTAGGTGCTCAAAAAAATTTCACTGAATTGAATTGAACTGAATTAATTCATCTTTGCCTTTTTTCCCCAGATGGGCTATACCCCGTTACATGTGGCCAGCCATTATGGAAATATCAAGCTGGTAAAGTTCCTGCTACAACACCAGGCAGATGTCAATGCAAAGACCAAGGTACAGGAGAATATCTTTCTTGGGAAATTCGGACCCTCCTATGAGTTCAGTTATCATCCCTACACAGAGGTCTCCCAAATGTATATATCTAGCCCTTATCTCACTCCTGATCTCACATCTCCAGTTTCATGTCCAAAAGGCATTTCCAAATCAACATGTCCAAAATTGAAAACATTTTTCCCATATCACTCCACCACCATCCCTATTTTGATACAGAAACCACATTCTTCTCAATCCTTTGGACTCAAAACTTCATAATCATCTTCTTTATTCATTTCCCATTTCCTAAATCCAATCAACTAAGTTCTTACTTCCACAAAATATCTCCTCTGTCTCCTGCTCTCCATTAATTCAGCCTTCATTCTAGATTTCCTATTTATTTTTCCTGCCTCATCTCTCCTGCCTCCAATGCATCACACAGACATCCTACAGCAGGTCACTTCTCCATTCAAAAACTTTCAATGGCTCCTTATTGCCTCTAGAATAAAGAACTTTTTATTTGAAACACTTTACAATACGACTCCAACTTACCTTTCCAATCTTATTTCCCATCATTCCTCTTTATAAACTCCACATTCTGGTCAAATTAAGCTACCAGAAGTTACTTTATTCAATATGTAATTTTCTTCCTCTATATATTTGTATAGGCCATTATCCATCCCTGGAAAACACTCCTTCCTCTTTTCTTTCTTTCAAAGTTCTTCTCTTCCTTCAAGCCTCAGCCCAGGTGCCTCCTCCTCTGTGAAGCCATCCCCAATCCTCTCTGTACCCCAGCTAAAAGCTTGCTCTTCTTTCTCAAATTTTTCTAAAGCACTTTGTCCCATCAATCCCTCCCCTGAATTATAAACATGTCACTTCTTCCCTAAAGGGAACATAGACTCATTAAGGATAGGAACCATTCCAGGGCCCAACACAGTTCTTTGCACATAGTAGATGCTTGAAATAAATGTTTATTGAACTAAATAGAAATGCTTTAGATCCAGTTCTTTTAATATCCCATGCTAAATGCAAGGTTGTAATGTAGCTGGAAGAAATTCTGAGCATGTGTGGCTTTACTCCTACTGGTGAAGATTTGAAAAGCAAGGTTGGGATGCAAAAATAACCTGTGGGGAAGTTTTTTCCACTTATAATGTTTCTATAAACATTTAGGATTTTTTTGGCTATTCTACTAGAATACTGAATGAATACAGTTCTCTCAGTATCTGAGGTGTTCCCTTCTCCATCATATAGTACATCCTAACAAAATCCCTGCCTTATATTGCAGCTAGGATATACGCCTTTGCACCAGGCGGCTCAGCAAGGACATACAGATATTGTGACCCTGCTACTAAAAAATAGTGCTTCCCCCAATGAAGTCAGCTCGGTGAGTATCCTGTGCTTCTTCTAACTTAAACAATGTTTTGTTTAATAGATCCATAGATCAGAGCTTCTTAAATTTTCACCCATGACTCCAAACTCCTGAGAAGTTTTTGTACAATTCTAAGTACAGAGGAATATATATACATATACATATGTGTATATATGTATGTTTTTCATATATACATATATATAATAGGTAATCAAATATATAAAATAGGTTTACAAATAAATATCAAACATTTATTGATAGTATATAAATCATAAAGAAATTTATTTTAAAATAATTCTTTGACATACATAGAATTTTACCATTTATTAAAGACTAAAGCAAATTTGCATACTAATGAGATAGATGTGCTAGTTTAGAAAGGATTGAATTTTTATATAAAGACATTTTTATAATAAATTAAATCTTGGCAGAAATTTTGATACCGAAGGACATAGAACATTCAGAAACATTTTACTATTGCCAACTTTTTTGCATCTCTCACATTCAGTTACATAACCCCATGGGGTCACAACCCATAGTTTTAAAAGCTTTGCTATAGGCAACTTCAGCAGCAATCTTTCATCCACAAAGGTCCTTTCAATTGACATAAGTTGACTTTAATCATAATTCTCTAACTTGAATGGCAACCCATATGTTTAAATCAAATAACTTTATTACTCTTAAAACCTCAGTTAAGTGGAATACTCAAGAAAATTAGGTCTATGGTGGCCCCATCCTTAACAGCAGTTGTAGAACTCGGGGAATTTTCCAAAAGAATTAGACAGAAAGCAAGAGGCTATTAATTACAGCACTTTTTAAATCATTTAAAGAAAGACCTAAGGAAGGAATATGCGCCTGCCTGGGACAATTTCCAACAAGGGAAAGCTATAATCACGTTTATCACCAGAACCTTGGATACATGGGTCTTTAGGCCACAGCAGGAAGAAGAAGGGGTGAGCAATAGAGCAGCTGTGGTGAAGCTTCCTCAGACTTGGCATATTTAATTGTATTGACCTTGCCCTCCACTCTCCCTAATGAGTAAAGGGGATACTTGGATTTCTGGTGTCTTCACACCAGTGTAGCCCTGAGGCAGCCAAAAGTCAGAGGTTTTAAGCTCATTAAAAACAGACTTTGTATTATAGGTATTTTATATCTCCTATGAGGACCAGAAAAGGGTCTTATTTAATACTAATGTTAAAATGAATCAAGTCATTATGAATTACTCATCTTCACCAAATCCTGGAGGTATTTCTTTGAAAGGTTTAAGGGATAAAACAGAAGCTTCCACATGATGATTCCAGGACATACCCTGTATATTGATTTATTATTTAAAAAAAAACAACTCCTCCTGCCCCTATGATTTCTAGCTGAAGAACCTTGGCACCCTGTTTCTCCATGTTGTAGATGGGTCTCACTCAGACTGGTCTGATCATTTAAGTTTTTGATTGGAACAAAATGAGACATGGGGCCATTTAATAATTAACCAAAAGACTCTTATTTAGCTATAGCATGGAAAGGATATTCAGCAAGGATTCAAAATTAATTCAATTCGGCATAGCTTCTCTGATTCCAACTTGGCCTTATGGGGCCACCAGTCATATGCTTGTGTCAAGGCTGAGAAAGAAGCCTCTTCTCTGCAACTGGCTTCTGTATTTAGGCCACTAGGCACTATATCTATCCCCTAAACCAATAACTTACTTGTCAAGGATGCTTCTAATACTTTTGTTCCCATGACACCTACCTAAATTTAAAAAAAAAAACCTTGAAGATGTCATGTGACAGAAAACTCACTGCCTCCAAAGGCAGTCTATTCCATTATTGAATAGCATTTAATTATTAGGAAGATTTTCCTTATTTTGAGCCAAATTCAGCCTTTCTTCAACTTCTCTGTCAGATTGAAGTCAGGAACTATCTTTTGCCTTTCTTTGTATCATCAATGCTTAGTACAGTTCCTGGAATATAATAGATGCTTAGCAAATGTTGGCTCACTGGCTTCTATTCATAGTTTTTTCTTTCTCAAACTACATAGTCTAAGGCTAAATCCTGTTCACATGAAAACTTAACAGATGACTAAAAGCAGCCCTAAGCCTTCTCTTCTCCACACTCACCAACCCAAGATCTTTTAATTGACCTGTATATTGTTCTCATTCTGGTCATATCTGACTAGATATATGCTAGATCTTGTCAATGTCCTTCCTAAAATGTGATGCTTAGAACTGAACATTCAAATATCCTTTGGCACTTTCAATAAAAGTAGAATGCAGGATATGTTCCTTCCCTGATTCTAGTTATTTGGATATTTTATTCCTACAGGTTGAAGTTTCACCATGTTTTGATATCTATTGATGGAGGCACAGCAAATAGATCCTTGAATATTTGTGACTTTAAAATCACATAATGGGATTTCTTGCCCTTTTCTCAGGCAAAAATTCAGGTCAACAAATATGAAATACTTAGAATGAACCAGGAGCTGTACCAAGGGGTTGCAAAAATAGTCTTTTCTCATTCTAATGGGTGCCATAGTATAATTTTATAATAAAGGGTAAACCAAGGTGGATCTCTGAGCAAAATAACATTTATAAGCAGAGGCATGCTGCCTGTCAATAAATAGGATCAATGAAAAATGATAGCAAATCAATCTTAATTTTCTCCTGAGGAGAAGATATGCAAACAGATATGTATTAACAAGACATATACAAGATAAATTGTAAATCAACAGAGGGAAGGCTCTACCACTGAGGAATAATGAAAAGTTTCTTGCAGAAGGGTATGAGCTGAGACTCAAAGGAAGCTGGGAGACAGAGAGGAGGAGGGAGAGCATATCATACATAGGATTTAGTCAGCATTGGAAGATGAAGTATCTTTTGCAATGAATAGCATGGAGGATATAATCTCTGGATAATGATGTATGTGGAATCACAAAAGTATGAGATGTTATTTTTTAAAACATCAGGCACCATGCTAAACACTTTACAAATATTATCTTGTGTGATCTTCACAACAGCTGTGTGAGGTGGGTGTCTGGAAATGTAGGAAAGGACCAGGTCACAAAGGGTTTTAAAAGCTAAACTCTAGTCTTCCTTCTGGCAGCATGTCCTTGTTGCTTTCACATTGTATAGTCCTACACTCTATAGGTAGAATATGACTCTTTCCCCTTCTCATACATACATTTTCCAATACAATTTCCTTATAACTTAGACTGGTAGATCTCACCCATTTGCACAGATTTATGTTTTCATGGAAGTCAGATTCTACCTATGCAGGCTTGCTAAAGAAAGCACAGAGAAGAATGGATCCCAAAGGAAATATGGTGAGTTTTCTCTCAGCCCTGTCTCTTTCTCCCCATTTAATTTCACCTTCTGCCTTTTTCAGAATGGAACTACTCCTCTGGCCATTGCCAAACGTCTAGGCTACATTTCTGTAACTGATGTACTGAAAATTGTGACAGATGAAACTGGTGCTGTGGTAAGTACAATTCTTTCAGTGGGTCACCAGAGACATCAGTGCGAACATCTGCACTCAGGAGCAAGTCATAGACCGTACCTAAGGCAAGCAGCATTAAACAGATCATCAGCTCAGTAGGGGATAGGGAAGGGAGGAGCAGGCAGGAAACACAGATCCTTGAACTCAAGGGTGAGGCTTCCTTGGAATGAAGCAAGTGGGGTAAATGAAGCACCCTGGGGTAAAACCCTAACTGCTCCTCCCTAGTTACATCCCATTATTTTGCAAGAATCTTAGCCCATAGACTGATAGCCCAGTGTGAGTGAGTGATCTGCTTTACTTGTGAGCAGATAGACCAGTACATGGATAACACTCGAGTATTTTTCTCATTTCCCCATTTAGGGTCTTGCTGCCCTCTAGTGTCATTGGGAAGCCAGGAAGTAACTGGGTTTCAAGGTATTAAAACTCCAATATATAGGAAGAAGAAAGAGAGACTAAAAGCTGGTGCTTTCTATTTTATTTTTCTGATAATAATCAGACCTTTTCTGAGATTAGTTTCACTCTCTGAAATAGCTGACTCCAACTTTGACAACTGAATAATCTCTCTTCTTCCATCTTTCCCCTTTATCCTGGTCCTAAGTCATTGTGTGGAAGCATACTGAAGAAAGCATAGAATTTGGAGTCAAATAATGTGGGTTCAAATCTTGCCACTAATTAAGGTGACCTTGAATTAGTCAATTAAGTTCTTTGAGCCTCAGTTTCCACATATGTAAAGTGGGGATAATAAAATTTACTCCATCTAGTATGCCATAGGCTTCACACTTTATTAACTACCTATTATTGGCAGCATTTGAGTCTTTAAAGAGTCCTAAAGTCAAGTCCCTGTTTCCTTTTTTCAGTTAGTCAGTGACAAGCACCGAATGAGTTTCCCAGAGAGAGTGGATGAGAATCTGGATGTCTCTGAAGATGAAGGTAAGGGCTAGAGTTGCTAAATTCAGAATAAGAAAGAGGGATATTTATACTACTCTTCTCCAGAGTATTTCAATACTCCCATTTCTGAGAATCTGAATGAATCTAAAGCTCTTCCCTCTCCCATTTTTACTGCTGTTCATATTAAAATCTACCACTACCACTCAAAGCACCAGTGAGTGCGTGCATGCACACATGCAAATACACACACACACACACACACACACACACACACACACACACATATACTTTATAATCATAAAAATTCCACCTTAGAGGTAAAAATGTGCTAGAGCTAATTTGTCTCAGCTCTTGAAAGCAGATGGTTAAATTTTCAGGATGATCATTCATTTCCAGTGGGCCTTTATTTACTGTTTTTTTTCCTAAACTTAAGAAACTGATGCGGAAAGGTATTAATAATTCAGATTAAGCTTAAAAAGTATCCTGCGGGTTCCATTTCTCTCCAAAGAACCGGTTGTTAAACATTTACCAGGGCACCATTGCTTAGTAACTTCCTGATCCAACATCCTACCCAATGGATGAATCCCCTCTCTCTCAGAATAATGCTGAAATTGTAGTCAGGAAAACCTGGGTTCAAAATCTGCCTCTGATAATTATAGGCCATGTCACTTTGGGCAAATCATATAATTTCCCTGAGCCCTAAGTAACTCTCTTAGCTTATTGGCTAAGTTATAGACAATCTATATGTATGACACATTGATGTAATAGTCATATATCTTCCATGTATTTTCAACTTACTTTTTTTAATTGTTTGCACTCAGAATTTTCTTTAATAAGCCATCTTGTGGCCATTTGATGTGTTGATGAAATTCCAGTCATTTTCTTAATCGTGAAATGTCCACAAGCTGCTTTCCTTTTGCCTAAAGTGAGTTTGGAAATGGTCCTTGCCTTCTCCCAGACCCATCCATGAAGTTAGCGAAGCAAGTGAATTAATACCTTTCTTTTGACTTTTACGGTGACACATGTGAGCTATATAACCTGCCTCTTGCTATAACACTGATTTGAATCCTGTATTTCTTTAAATTTGGCTCTTTTTTGCTTTCCAGGAACTGCTCATGTAACTATAATGGGTATGAAATGCTTTCTGTTCCCTGTGGTCCTTTGTCACCAGAGTACATTTCACCTTAAGCAACCCCAGCTCTCACTAACCCATCCCTCACCACCACCGCTTTCCAGTTTTCTGGGCTGGCTAACAGACCAGGAGCAAGGAACTTGATTAAATTAGGAACTGTATAATCATGAGAATCATTCCCTTTGGCAGGGAGTTCCTGCCCACCCATCTCTGTGTTTGTGCCCATGCTGCTGTGTTTGTGGTATTACGTGCATGAGCTGTTCTTTCATTCTGTCAGCTCCAAATTCACAAAGCCAGAAAACCTACTTTGTGGTACCAGGAGAAGGTATCCACAAGGTCAAGGTTATGGCCTCCTAAGCAAGGAGGAGTGGGGGAGGGAGGTATGAAGAGACTTGTGATTAGATGTGCAGAAAGCCAATTCAATCAATTTGAAACTTCCTTTTAATAAATCCAAACCAGACTTAAATAATAGCAATGTGGGTCTTATATAAACCACATTAGTGGGCTTTAAAATGAAGGGTTTCATTTCTATTGTAGCAATTATTCAATTTATCTCTAATTAATGCATGCTTTTGGAAGAATGAACTCAGAGAGTGCTGATATCTCAAATGCCCTCCCCAAAAAGAGCTGCTGTAAAGCAAAGAACATCAGGCTCAGAGAATTTCTTCTATGTTCTGTCTGCCTTTTCCTGGCCAAACTTATTGATGCATTAGAATTTTTATGTCCTTCATTCAGAGTCTTAGTGAGCCCAAGGCTAGAAGAAATAAACTAGTCTAATCTGTTTCTAATTTCTTCTAAAAGTTCTGGCATTTTGAGCACTAATCCACCTTCTACTTTTCTCTATGGTGGAAATATTGGGAGGAAGACCAGAGGAAAGCACTAAAAAAGACAAAACAACAAAGCATCCAACCCCCTGCCCCCAAATAGTTTTCTTAACTCTGTCCTATCCTAACTCTAAACTTGTGTCCATTTCAGGGGAGGAACTCATGGGCTCCAAACCTGAGAAGCAGGATTCCAGGGATGTAGATGAAGAAAAGGAGCTCCTGGACTTTGTGCCCAAGCTAGATCAAGTGTAAGAATCACCCCCACCCCCAGAGGAAGAATTCCCCGGAGTGAAAGGATGGATGAATGAATGAATAAAAACAATTTTATGAAGTGCTTACTATGTGGAGATACAATTGGATACTCTGGAGATACAATTACAAATTTGAATTCAGGTCTTCCTGACTCGGGTCCAGCACTCTGTGAGTTATGGCGTCACCCTATCAGCCTCTGGGAAGCATTGGAACTACAGCAGGAAACTGATGGTTCTTTATCACTCCTGCTTCTATGATCCCAAGATCCCATGATCTTTCCTTCCCAACTTTTCCAGCCCACCACAAGCACATATTCCTCATACTCCTTACATACTCCTCAATTCTTACTAGGAAAAAATCACTGGTATTTGAAATTTGTTGCCCAACTAAGATTATAAATGGCCCTTTCACTGATCATGTATAAAGTATCCTCTGTTGATCCGTTACATTAAATAACAAGCCCAGTTGATGTGTGTAGTTGGATTCTATTTCCCATTTCTTCTCAGATGTGCGTTGAACCAGGTCACATGCCTTTGTACATGTGGATATTTGCACTTGAGCCTTTCTTCACTCAAAAACAATAACTAAGAGAGAGAGAGAATATGTGTGTGTGCACATGCGTGCATTCTGATAAAGCATAAGCATTCCAAGAATTCTCAAAATGAACAAGGCAAATCTGTGAGGCAGGTAAAATTTCAACTAGCATAATTTGGATACTTGTTATATTATAATCAACAGTGGGAATCCCCTCCCAATCATAGAGGGTGCCAAGGAATGATAAAACATGGTTTCTTCTTACAGGAGGTTACAGTCTAGCTGGACAGAATAGATACTCATGAAACAGATGCATAGAAGACTTAGATTCCAGTGCCAGAATTAAGAGTGTATTCAATATGGCATGTCTTCAGAGAAAAGAGAAAACAATGTGGGCTGAAAAAAAGACTTCATGAAATATTCATAGATTTGTAGACTATTGGAGTTGGAAAGAACAACCTCATTTTACAGATGGAGAACCAGAAAGTCAGTTACAGAAAGTGACTTGCCTACAGTCACACAGAAAATGAAGGGTAGGGCCAAAACTAGAATTCAGATTTTCTGACTCCTTGGCCATTGCTTTTCTCCTACTCTAAAAGACTTCCTTGCCTTGAGGAAATTGGCATATGCCTTAAAAACAGAGTTCAATTTGGTAGGCTAAGAGGAGGTTGAGAAAAGCCAGGGTGCAAAAAAGGCATGAGTTTGATACATTGTGTGGGCACTAAGACCAACTAAGGTAGAAGATTTTTGCTTAGGTTGAATAATATATATCAGGAGAGGAAATAGGAGTCATTTTATTAGGACATTCCAGGAAAGATAAAGGAATATCAAGTTACTAACTTATAATCTATAATCTATAATTATTAGCTACACCACTCCCATGCTGATATTTTTCCCATGTAATTTGAATATAGGGTGGAATCTCCAGCCATTCCCAGGATTCCATGTGTCACACCTGAAACTGTGGTAATCAGAGCAGAAGAGCCAGAACAGGTAAAAACGCATCATTTAACTTATACTCTCTCCCATATGTAGGATCATAGAATTTGGAACCAGAAAAGGTCTTAGCAATCTTTTGGTCCAATCCCCTCTTATTTTAGATAAGGCATCTTCAAAGACTCAGACTTCCTGAGATAGAGAGTTTGAGGAAAAGATGTGCGAAGTGTATGTATATTCTCTGCAACTGTTCAAGGCAGCTGTTAGGGCTTTTATCCCTGGTGGAACCACAAGACCAATGTTTAAGGCTCAGCACTGTTGTTATTCAGATCTTGGTTTCCTTGTCTGTAAAATGGAAATACTACTCTTTGTTCTATCTTTCTCAGAATAAAATGAGATTAAACCTGTGAAAGTCTTTTAAATGCATGACTACCAAAAGCAAGAATAATCATGGTACATCCAGGGGCAGTGAGACTGTCCTTATAATAGCAAGAAAGAAATAAGACATAAGAATATATAGAAAATATGGCCTAATTGATCAGAGCAATATAAGTCAGGCTATGGAATTAAAAAGTAGCTAGGTGGCTCAGTGGGTAATGTGCTGGGTACAGAGTAAAGAAGACCTGAATTCTAATTCAGTTTCAGACATTTACTAAATGTGTGACCCTGGTCATTTAATTCTGTTTATCTCAGCAAATTTAATCTGAGAGGTGATAACTCTTCCAGAGTAGGAGAATCTAAGAATCTGATTTTGAATCTTGGCTCTGCTACTTGACTTCTGTGTGATCTTCAGCAGGTTGCTTAATGTCTCTGGGCCTCATCTGTCAAGGAAGGAGGTTGGACTAGATAGCCTCTGGGATTCTTTCCAGTTCTATGTTATGAAAGAAGGAAAACTAAGAATATTTTGGCCTTAGAAGACCACTATTCCTCATAGTGTTATCTTATGTGGGATAACTAGCCACTTCTTTTTTTGTAAATTTTTTAAATTGTAAACTTAAATACAAAATAAGAAAGAAAAAAAAAATCTTACCATGTACTCGGCAACCCAGCAACTCAATACTTCTGAGATCTAGTAAGTAAAGAGATCCACTTTTGAATGTGCTCATTTGTCTCTTCTTCAGGCATCTAAAGAATTTGATGAAGATTCATTAATTCCCAGCAGCCCAGCAACAGAGACCTCAGATAATATTAGTCCTGTGGCCAGCCCAGTACATACAGGGTGAGTGTGTCAGGTTCAAGGATCCCACAGATAGATAGACCTTTACCAGCTTCTGTCTCTCTATCATTAGTGGCTAGAAACGGGCTTTTTGAGGGGAAGGAGGGAGGAGAGGAGATAGAACACTGAGAAGAGACAGGACATTAATCAATCTATTTCTCCATCCTATCTCCCAGCTTCCTGGTGAGCTTCATGGTTGATGCCCGTGGGGGTTCCATGAGAGGAAGTCGGCACAATGGTCTGAGGGTCATCATCCCACCCCGGGCATGTGCAGCACCCACTCGAATCACTTGCCGCCTGGTCAAGCCCCAGAAGCTGACCACACCACCACCCCTGGCTGAGGAAGAGGGTCTGGCCAGCAGAATCATTGCCTTGGGGCCAACAGGAGGCCAGTTCCTGAGGTAAGAGTGATGGGAAGAGGTGAGATACAAAATGGAATTAATCTTCCCTGAGCAACCTGTCTTTGACCTACTCTTCTTATTATTGCAACATCAGTAACTGATATAGCCAAGAGAGCCAGGGTGAAGAACATTCAAATTTATCCCTAGGAGATTTTCTTCATGGAGAGGAAGAACAATGTTAAATTTCAATCCTCAGCAAATAGGTGGTTTTATTCACATTTCCCCTTCTTTTTCCTTGTCCATAACCCTAATGAATTTCTCTATGGCCAGAACCTGACCATTCTGGTACCTAATGAAATCCATCATGAACATTTGCCTGGGATGCTATTGAGGGGGGCTCAGTTACTAACCCACTAAAAGAATTCTAAACTGCCCTCCATTATAAGGCAATCCCCAATAATGGATTTTAAGGGCAGTTTTCAATTTTATGTATACATACATGTGTATGTGCAAAAGCCTATTATGCACAAGGCACTGTGCTAGGTATTAGGTATAAAAAGATGGTGGGGAGAATTCCTGCCTTCAGGAAGTTTCCTGTCTACTAGGGAAGGTATAAAAGGCACACTGGTAAGTATAATTCAATGCAAAATGCTACAGAGGCAAGAATCTACACAAAGAGCTCTAGGAAAACAAGGAAGAAGAACCAGTAAAATATTATTTGAATACCAAGAGAGGAAAGGCTATTACAAACAGGGGAAACAGATAAAACTTCTTGGAGGAAGCAGCATTTGAGTTGGGTTTCAAAGGATCAATCGGAATTCTAGGGGTAAAGGAGGCTGGGAAAATCTTGCCATGGAGAAAACTTAGAGATGAGAAAATGTTGACTGTATAGAGAGAAGGTGAGTACTCCAGGTTGTCTAAAGCCTAAGGTGAGGCAAGAAACGTAGACTGGTACCTTTGCCCCACTACTACCTGATACCCAGAGATCAGGTGAATACAGATGAGGAGGCAGCATCCTCATCTTGGACTTGGAATGCTTGCTCTCCCGCTGACCAAATCATTTCAGTTTTCTGATTCTCCATTTCTTCATCTGTTAAGTGAGTGGATTAGATTATATATTCATTTAGATAATTTCCTGATTCTAAATTTTGAATATCTAAATGAGGGAAGGAAGGAATGTAAATTTAGTAGCTAGGTGGCTCAGTGGATTGAGTTCTGGATTGGAGTCAGGAAGACTTGAATTCAGAGCCAACCTACCTTATTAGTTGTGTGACGCTAGCCAAGTCACTTAACTTCTGTCTCAGTTTCCTCAACTGCAAAATGGGGGTGATAATAGCCTCTACCTCTTAGGTTGTTGTGAAGATCAAATGAGAGAATATATTCCCCAAAAAAATTCCTAGTACAATGCCAGGCAAATAGTACTTCATTGCTTGTTTTCTTCCCTTCCCAGCAATCGGAATTTTTTTTTTCCTGGTGGGGACCTGAAATCAAATGGTTATCGCAAACTCAGCAAGTTTGCAGTTATCTACAAGGTGAAAGGGAGGTGGGGTCTTCTGTCCTCTAGATCCCTGACCTCCTAGGATTTTTTACATCTTCCTTATGTCTTCTTGAGTCTTCTTCTTAATCCTAGCCCCGTGATTGTGGAAATACCCCACTTTGCCTCCCATGGTCGAGGAGACCGAGAGCTGGTGGTGCTTCGGAGTGAGAATGGTTCCATGTGGAAGGAACATCGGAGCCGCTATGGAGAGAGCTACCTCGACCAAGCCCTCAACGGGATGGACGAAGGTAACTGGGGGCCCAACATCACATACAGAGCCAGTGGTGAGATGGAGGCCTGAAATGTGATCCAGATGGGGCTTCCTTGAGTGAAGACATCTCTAGATTTGGGGCTTTTTTATTTTTTTTACACCCATGACTCCTTTCCACTTGAAAAAAAAAAATTTTATGTGACCTCCTCTCAAATTTGAGGTGAGGTATTTCTGGCAATGTTCAGGCATGTGCAAAAGGCTGCAGCAATGAAGTCGCATGATGCAACGTGGGCAAGTGTTACCACAAACACCTTGGATTCATTTATGTGTTTGATTTTGAATTAATTTTTGGTTCTTGGGTTAAGAAACCATTTACTCTTGCCTAATTTTTTTGCAACTCCCACAATCAGTCGTATAACAATGGAATCATAACCCACAATTTAAGAAGCTTTGCTCTAGATGAAGTCACATTCTGACTGATTTTCTTAAACCCAAGACAGGCAAGGGTGGGTGTGGTGAAAAAGGCAGTGATCTCAGAATCAGAAGACTCCATTTGGAGCCCCAGAACTTACTAAATAAATCGGGCAACTAAGTAACTGGGCAAATTACCTGACTTTTCAAAACCTCAACCTCTTTTCGTATCTGTAAAATCGGAACAGCAATACATTCTCCACCCTGAAGGATGGTTGTAAGGAAATTACTTTATAAACTTTAAGGTTATGAATATACATACAGAAATATGTTTACATCTATACATTTATATTGAATTACAAATTGAATTTACAAAGAACTTTACAAATATTATCTCATTTGATGCTCACAAAAACCCTAGATAGGAGGGGATGTTATTATCTTTTCCATTTTATATATGAGGTAGATGAGGCAGACAAGATTTCAAATGAGTAGCTCAGGCTCACATAGTTCATAAATGCAGGCCCCATTTGAACAAAAGTCTTCCTGACTCCAGGTCCAGTGCCCTATCCACTGTGCCATCTAAATATGTATTGTTTTTCTTATTCTTACTATATTCTCATTTTATACAACAGAACTCATGCTTTATGTGCATTCACATTTGTATTACATACATATCTTTTTTTTTCAGTTAATGCTAAAGAAATTTGACACTATATTCATTTTTTATTTTATTTTATTATTTTATTTATGCAAATTAATATAATAGAAAGACCAAATAATATTCATGTATTATCTCTAGAAGGCTATTGTTCTAATGTACTTGCATGACTTCAAAAAGAGCCTGAGGGATTCTTGTAACTTTCTTCTATTAGCAATGGCGTGCAAGGAACTTAGCCAGTTAGCTCAAAATTACCTCCTAAAGCAGATATTTAAAAAAAAAAAAAAAAAAAACAAAGGAGGGAAGAGAGAGAAGGAAAAAAGCCCTGGGATTGGGATTATGGAGAGGCAGGAGGAATGTAACTACAATGAGGCAATAGCTAAGACTGGGAGGCCCAATTGCTTCCACCACCTCATTCCACCTGTGCTTTGGGGAAAAGGGATAGGGAGGGTACAAGAGCTCTAGAGCTTAAGATCCATCAAAATTCCAGACATATAATAGAATGAACAAAGAACTAAGAGCCAGAACATCTGAATTTGACCCTATATGCATTATTTCCTGACTGTATTACCTTAGATATGCCATTTCAAAATTCTGAGCCTCCATCTTCCCATCTTCAGTGATGAGGATAGATATATTCTCTCCAAGGTCTTAACTTTCAATCCTATGTAGATGACTCAAGCAATCATTATTGACTTCTAAGGCATCACTCCTGACTCTCCTGTCCAGGCCACCCAGGGTATCAGGACTGCCTTGAACATACGGCATGTGGCCCATGATGGGGAGGAAGGGATCAGGGTGTAAGGCAACCCCATTCCTCCAAAAGCAAGATATTGGATTGTTATCTGGCATGAACAAGAGGGATTTTTTGGTACCTACAGAACTGGAGAGCTTGGAGGAGCTGGAGAAGAAGCGGGTTTGCCGGATCATCACCACAGACTTCCCCTTGTATTTTGTGGTCATGTCACGCCTCTGTCAGGACTTTGACATGATTGGCCCTGAAGGGGGTTCTCTAAAGAGCAAGCTGGTCCCCATGGTGCAAGCAACCTTTCCTGAAACTGCAGTTACTAAGAAAGTCAAACTGGCTCTGCAGGTAAAGTGATCCAGGATCTTCTTGATAGAGAATCTGTACAATGGATAAAAGTACTGGAATGGGAGGCTAATCTGTTACTTAATACCTACTTGACTTTGGGGGAGTTACTTAAATTTCCTGGGTCTCATTTTCCCTATTTGTGAAATATTTCATGTTCCCTAAAGGCCTTCTACTTTCGGCTTTTCTGATTTGATAATGCTGAAGGATTAGTAGTTAGTTGAGGCAAGGTAACCACAATTATCCCCTTATTGAGCACTAAGTTACCTTATATTCATTTTCTGTAGGCTCAACCAGTGCCAGATGAATTAGTCACCAAACTTTTGGGTAACCAAGCAACATTCAGCCCAATTGTGACCGTGGAACCTCGGCGGAGGAAGTTCCACCGCCCCATAGGGCTCCGGATCCCCCTACCTCCTTCTTGGAAAGACAATCCCCGGGACAGCGGGGAAGGGGACACCACAAGTCTCCGCCTGCTCTGCAGTGTCATTGGTGAGAGACGCCCTCCTGCCTCTGTCCCTGTTTCCTCCTGCAGTTACTTTGCCTCTGCAATAGCAGCTCCTGCAGAAGCAGCCAGGTGGGAATACATACGGGCGGAGACTGCGTTCCCCTCCTTTCATATACTGTTCACCTCACAGTGTGTTGACTTCACTCATGGTGATTTGTTCTTGGAAGGAGGTGTGTAGGGATGAGGAGTTTAAATTAAGATCCATTCTCCAATGTCTGGGTCTCTTTAATCTGAAGAAGAGAAGAGGGTGCTGGAGAGGGGGGGTGGGATAGACAAAAGCCTTTGTTTAGAGAGCCAAAGAGAGCTTCATGTAGACCTACCCATCTTTGTCCTTGTACGTTTGATTCCTAGATTTCTTGTGAATTCAAGGGGAGCATGGGGGCCCTGTGAAGTGGCTCTCTGCAGGGGGGTAGGTGCTGATAGGACATCCCTAAGCCTTATCATTTCTCTGCTTACATTGCAGGTGGAATAGCACAAGCCCAATGGGAAGATATTACAGGGACTACCAAGTTGGTCTATGCCAATGAATGTGCCAACTTTACCACCAATGTTTCTGCAAGGTGAGTTGGGATGAGGGGAATGATGAGAAGGAATGGGTCTCATCCTCTCATTATAAGTGTATCTCATCTGGTGACATGGAAGAAGAACTGAATACGACGTAAGAGGACTTGGGTTCAAATCTCAGCTTTGCTACTCATTGATGGTGACTCTTAACAAGTCTCTGAGACTGTTTCCAACTGCATATGGATTCACAGAACTGAATGTGGGAATAGAAAAATTATGATTTATTGTCAATAAATGTTTGATTTATTATGTACCTATTTTCTATATCCATATACCTGGAATTGTGTAAAAATTTCTCAGGCAAAAAAGGGGCTGTGATTAGAATAATTTTAACTTCTGGACTAGATGAGATCTAAGGTTCATTCCAGACCTCTGTGTGTGATCGTGATCCCACAAATACAAGCCAAGCTGCTTTCTCCTTCAGCTTAGTTTTGGGAACAGAGAATGCTGACCTCTTGATCTGATATGCTATCTCTCTCATTCTTGTGTTGCCCTTTCTACCTAAGGAAGCAACAGAGGTTTCTTTTTATTCATGTCTTACCTTTTAGTTACCTTTGACCTTCTTAGCTTGGAGTGGGGTTAGGGGGTTGACCTGCCTTAAAAGCTGCACTTGCTCCTTAGGTTTTGGTTGTCTGATTGCCCGCGGACAGCCGAGGCTGTAGACTTTGCCACGCTGCTGTACAAAGAGTTGACTGCCGTGCCATATATGGCCAAGTTTGTGGTGTTCGCCAAGATGAATGATGCACGAGAGGGACGGCTACGTTGTTACTGCATGACAGATGACAAAGTAGACAAGACCCTAGAGCAACATGAAAACTTTGTTGAAGTAGCCCGGAGCAGAGATATTGAGGTATATAGTGTTCCCTGAAGATATCACTTAGGAGAGATATCCGCTTGCACTTTTTATGCCCCTAGAGCTGTCTTTCTGCCAGAATGTCTGTTACTGAAATAAGGGTACTCAGAGATGCTTTTCTAACATGTAGCTACTCTCTCCAGGCATTGGAAAACTCTAATCCACTAACGGGAATAGAAGTCTTAATTCACATCTTTAGCTCTCGCTTTGAGAAGTTTGAGCTTTTTGGGTACGGGCAAAAGGAAAATACCCTATTATTCTAAATAAAGGATACCACTTCTCAAATGTCTCTTTGAAAGGCAAATATACACATATTTGTTTATTTATGTGTGTGAATGTGTGGTTTATTAAGAATGATACCTACTGTAGTTTATACTAAGATTTATACAACTTGAGACGAATGCTGTGGCCTATATTCTTACCAACAAATTCAGATATATTTAAGGAGAAGTAGAAACAGTATACTAAAATAGGAACATAATAATAATAATAATAATAGCTAAAATTTTACATGGCAGCTAGATGGCACAGTGAATAGAATACCAGGCTTAGAATCAAATCTGACCTCAGGCACTTACTAGCTGGGCGAGTTTGGGCAAATCACTTATCCTGTTTGCCTCAATTTTCTCATATGTAGGTTTTTGAAGCACTTTTCATGTGTTATTTCATTTGATCCTCATGGGAAAAGTACTATCATTATCCCCATTTTACAGATAAGGAAAACCAAATCTAAGAAAGATGAGGTGACTTGCTTAGCATCACACACTTCTTAGGAAGCATCCGATTTCAACCTTACTACTTATATCAGTATGATCTTGATTCCATCACTTTTTTATTATTATCCATTTTTATTAAAGCTTTTTAATTTTCAAAAGATATGCATGGATAATTCTTTAACATTAACCTTTGCAAAACCTTGTGTTCCAATTTCCCCCCCCTTTCCCCCACTCCCTTCCCAGATAGCAAGAAGTCCAATATATGTTAAACATGGAAAAATATATGTTAAATCCAATGTATGCATATATATTTATATAATTATCTTGCTGCACAAGAAAAAAATCAAATCAAAAAGTAAAAATGAGAAGAAAAAAAAATAAAATGCAAACAAACAACAACAAAAAAGGTACAAATACTATGTTGTGATCCACACTCATAGTCCTCTCTCTGGATGTAGATAGCTCTCTTCATCACAAGATCGTTGGAGCTGACCTGGATCATCTCAGGGTTCCATCATTTTTCTCTGGAAAATGAGGGGATTGGAGGTAGAAAGACTCTAGATCTCTTCTGTGACTCTTCTAGCTTCAGTTCTCCTCTGGTACAGAAGCAGTAGAGAGGGCTGAATGAGCACTGGGATTAATGGTGATCCCAGACCAGGAGGTTGAATCCTATTAGTCCCTCTGGTCTTTGCCATTTGAGGCAGTTTGCTGCAGAGTAGGAAATATTAGAGAGCCTTATGATCTATAATGTGGAACCCACTGGCTATGGACCTGCTGACAGGGAAGTAACTAACAGCCAGAGTCCAGGATTGGAACCTGAATTCTGCCACTTAATAGCAGAGCAAGGAAGTGAGTATAATAATGTCTGCTCTCCTCATCTCACTGTGAGGATAGATTATCATAAGATGTGAAAAAACCCTTTGAGAAATTGAAATCATTCTACAAATACCAGGAATTGTTGTTATTCTACATGAAAAGTATTTCACTTCTTTGATTGAAGTATAAGATGAGTCCATGTGTTAACAAGATCTGTTTTCTCAAATTCTCCAGCTATCTTTAGCACTAGAGAAATCTGACCTTGGCAATGGGGTATCCTGGCCAACTGTGACTAATAAATCCTTTTCACACATAGATTTTCCTTTGAAAACTGTCAGGGAAGATGAAAATATCCATCGGTTAGGATTTAAAGGAGTAAAATAGTCTAAAACAAACAAGCAAATTCCCTTGGACAAATTCTAAGCATGGGAAACTTTAGCTCTAATAAAATTCTGACCAAATATTCCCTCAAATAAAATAAGTACACAGGAAAGAGCCCCTTTTCCAGGGGTCAGATCACTTCTAAAGATGAAGATTGAAAGCCAATCGAAAATAAGTGATGCAAGGACAAAATATGAGATGGGAGAACTATCTAGCCCCAGGTTCCAGAGATCTTTTAAAAAATGAAACAGAAAGCATTCTCTTGCAGCAAGGGTATCCCAGGAACAGAAAGTTCCCCACCTTGGGTCTTCAGTTTCATATTCTCTTTTCCCAACCCATCTCCTTCCTGTTTGACCACTTTCAAGCCATCGAAGACCTCCCTGCTCCTTCTCCAAGTTTTTGATGTTACTTCAAGGAAAGAATATAGCTAAGGATGAGGGAGAGGAAAGAAAGGCCTTTGATCTCATTTTCTAGCACTTCCTAGAAAAGTTTAAGGTGGAAATGCCTGTCAACCCCAGTTGAGTAGCCTATGATTTAACCAGATGTTTGCCCACATTGGAAGAAAATCAGTGAAGTCTTAAGGAAAGTTCTACTTTCCCCTTATTTCACTAATCTAGTATTACTCATTACTCAAATTAGAACTTTATTCCTTCCTTGGTGGTACCTGAGGGCATCTGGGTGACACAGTAGACAGAGTGCCAAGCATGCAATCAAGAAGATCTGAACTCCTATTTCAGACACAGACACTCATTAGCTGTGGGATTTTGGGCAAATCACTTAACTTGAGCTGTAGAATAGGGATAATAATAGCAACACCTTCCTAAGAAGGCTGTTATAGAATCAGATAAGATTATATTTGCAAAAAGTTTTTAGCATATGTAATTGGCACTATATAAATGCTTATTCTCCTCCCCCCCAAAGATCCTCCAGTAAGCAAGTAGAACAGAGTATTAAGGGGACATCCAGTTTTCTATATTATGTCATTAATGCAAAATGTTATACTATGGTGATAATTATTCCAATAAAAGATATAAAAATTCCTAAGGATTCCTCTCTGAGTTGCCCTGCCTTTTAGTGTTGATAACAGAAATAACTTTCCCCAAATTCAAAAAAAAAAAATAGCCAGAGGAAAAAAGGAATGAATGATCCAGATCTGGACTTCATCACCTGTCCCCTGGAGTATTGCAGTAACTTCCTAATTTATTTTCCCTGCTTCCAGACCTCTCCCCTACCTAATCCATTTTTCAACAGCTGCAAATTGATATACCTATAGCACAGGTCTGACTCTGCCACTCCCTAGCTCAAGAAATTTCAGAGGCTCTAGGAAACAGAGAATCCTCTGGAAAATAGAAAGACCACTGAAAAGTCCTCCAGAATATTACCCTTCACATTCTGGCTCTGGCCTTTTTTCCACTCTGATTCATGCTATCCTCCCTCTCCTTCATATTTTGCATTCCTGACTAGTTATTTGCAGTTTCCCAAGCCTGGAATTTTCTATCTCCTCAGGCCTATCTCTAGGAATCCTCAGTCCTGGCTCAATTCAATTGTTCCCTTCTCCAGGGAGCCTGTCTTAATCCCCCATGACTCCACCACCACCAAAAATGTAATATTTTGCATTTTTAGAGACAGCATTGCATAGTGGGTAGTTAGCTTACTTTTAAATCAGGAAGAGAGGGGTTCAGATCCTGCTTCTGAAACATATAGTCTGTCTGATCCTGGGCAAAACACTTAATTTCTCAGTCTCACTCTGAGACTGTAAATTACCCCTCAAAAAATGCCAATCTATTCTGCAGAGATGAAATCACAGGCTTATTTTAAAATAATAATTATTATATATTATAATATATAATTATTATTATATTTACATATCTGTGTCCAAAACTCAGAATGTAAGCTTTTTAAGAGTAGGAACTGTTGTTTTGGGTTTGTTTGTTTTTTAGCTGAATCCCCAATAACTGAATTGCCATGCACATAGTAGATATTGAATGACTGAATGACTCCTTGGTGAATTCAGTCCAATCAAATAAAGTGTAACTATGCGGAGATTCTTTCTGACACATTCTGTTGCCTTTTGTCCTCCTTTCCTCTAGGTTTTGGAAGGAATGCCCCTCTTTGCAGAGCTCTCTGGAAACCTGGTACCTGTCAAAAAAGCTGCTCAACAGCGGAGCTTTCACTTCCAGTCTTTTCGTGAAAACCGTCTTGCCATATCTGTGAAGGTACAGATAAGTGCTTGGGACTGCTGCTAGGGTTCTAAAGTGGAAAGGGGATGTAGAAGTCTCTGAGCCAGCCAGATACTTAAATGGAATCCCAAAGTCTTTTCTGCAGGAATGCCCTGAATCCATATTCTCTTTTATTCCCTTCAGGTTAGGGACAGCAGTCGAGAAGCGGGAGGATCTCTGTCATTTCTGCGAAAGGCAATGAAATACGAGGACTCTCAACATATCCTCTGCCACTTGAACATTACAATGCCTCCATGCACCAAGGTGAGCCAGGCCGCTCCGCTCCGAGGATCTCCTTTCTAGAGTCAGGCTTCTCCCAGGGAAAGCCCAGGAGACCAGGAATCGTCTCAGAGGTGGGACAGTCCACTGCAACTTGACAGGGAGAACAAAGTCTGCCTCTTTTTACAAATTCAACCACCTTGGCCATAGCCATAGGAAGGACACAATAAAACTGGGAATGGAAACTCTTCTGGATTCTCTATACCCCAGCTTCTTAAAATGACCCCATTTGGAATCTTGTAACTGAATGTGGGGGTTGTGAAATTATTATTTATTATCAGTAGATAGTTAATTTGTATATCTATTGTTTATGCCCATATACACAGGGTATACTGCAAAAATTTCTTGGATGAAAAGGGGTCATGAATGGGAAAAGTTTAAGAAGTCCTGCTCTATATTTCCATTTTTAAAAATCCTGTTACCTACTAGGGCCTTGGTTCTTATAACCTTCCTTCTCATAGGTGCCAGACCCAGAGAGAGAAGGATCATAGCTTCTGGCCCACGGTCTCTTTCTAGTGTGTCAGAGTGTCAACCCAAATTCACATAGATCTTGAACCCCAACTGCCTCAAAAAAAAAAAAGAAAAAGAAAACAAAGAAGTTAGATTTAAGATGCTGCTATTGTCTCTTTAAGTCTGAAATGGCTAAAGTTTTTTTGAAGTTTTGAAGAGGGGATGGCTTGGTCAGCCTTGATAATGAAAAAAATACCTAATATCACCTTTTCTTCTTTTTCTACAGGGAAGTGGAACTGATGATAGGAGAAGAACTTTAACTCCTCTGGCCTTGAGAGAAAGATATAGCCTCCTCAGTGAAACAACCCTTGGTATAAGCTTCTGTGTGATGATGTTCTGTGTCTCTCCCTGACCCTACTGGCATTCCAGAGGCTGCTAATTTGGATTATTTCTTTGACCCTTCAAGGAGATTCATACAAGCTGCTATTCCTGTCACAGTGCGCCATTTTAGCTTGGTTTGAACTTGGCACTACTGACTTGGCAAATCTATTGATTATGTTCTTGCCCTGTGCCTATCACTGTGCCAGCCATCACTTGGTCACTGTTCAGACATAGCCACCTGCACTCAATAGTGATGTTACTGAATGATGTCCCTTGCTTTCTCTCTAGGTTCTCTCAGTGGGACAGATAGGGCAGATATGAAAATGGCTATTATATCAGAGCATCTCGGGCTCAGCTGGGCAGGTAAGTAGGAGAAAGAAACTATCCCCATTTCATTCTTCCTGTGATGTGCTTTGTGTCCAGTTCCTCATAGGTTGGTTGTTCATATAGTATAGTATAAACATCATATTTCCTGACGGACTCTTACTCCGGAGGGAGGGAAGAAGGGAAAGTAAAGAAGCAGAGAGATAGAATTAGAGGGAGAAGTTTTGTTGTTATTCAATCACGCCTAATTCTCCATGACCTCATTTGGAGTTTTCTTGGCAAAGACACTAGAGGAGTTTGCCATTTCTTTCTTCAGCTCATTTTACAGATGAGAAACTGAGTAAGAGTTAAGTGACTTGTCCATGATGACACAGCTAGTAAGTGTAGGGAGTCTTCCTAACTCCACTGTACCACCTAGATGCCTAGAGGAGGGGAAAAGGAGAGAGAATTAAAGAACAAAGAATATAAAGGAAAGAGAAAGAAAGTGGTGGTTCTCTTGTTTGGTGATTAGCTCTTCATAGGAACTTAGAGATGGGTGGGAAAAGATAGTCCTTACAAATGAAGAATTTGAGATCCAGAGACATGGAATGGTTTACCAAATGTCAACCTGAATCAGAACCCCAGCTGCAGTTTGGTGTTTCAGTCACTACAGATTAGTCTTTTGAAATGGTGGCTTGAATGGCAGGGCATTTTCCAGTATTTATTTATGATTCCTGGATGTAGAACTGTTATCTGCTATGAGAGAGGCCATTTTTATCCAAATGAGTGACTGACCAGAAGATAGTTTTCTCCCACTGGGACATTGGGACTTGTTTCTGGTTTACTTCTTCATCCTTCATATGATGTGAAGCTTTTCATCCAGCACCTCCAAAGAAAGCTTTAGGAGAGCCTGTTGAAAGGCAGTAGACCATCAGGCAAGACCAGTGGCTTGGAAACACAGATGCTGTCCATTCTCTAAATCTTATTCAGCCACTGCTTCTCTTTCTCTTTTTCTGTCTCTCTCTTCCTTTCTCCTTTCCTTTATCTCCCTCTCTCCCTTTCCTTTGCCTTTTCCTTCTCTCCCTTTCTATCCCCCATCTCCCCTCTCTTCCTACATACTTATCTGTCATTTATTTCTCACTCTCTCTTTTTCCTCTATTTCTCTGTTTCCTTCCTTTCATCTTCTTCCCTCTTTTCCCTCTCATTCCTCCTACCTCTTGCTCTCTTTTCTTTTTCATTTGCTCTCTTTTGTGTTCTTATTCTTTCTTATCTTAGTCATCATCCTATCTTCTTTTCTCTCTTGTCCTCTTGTGTCCTCTTTATCTCTTATAATCTTTTCCTCATCCTGTCTTCATTTTTCTTTTCTTTATTTTCTGCCCCTTCTTTAATCTCATTTTCTTTCTCCCTGTGTTTCCTTTCGCTCTCCCCCAACTTCCTCATCCTTGAAATAAGTCTTTAAAACTCTTCTCCCTCTCAAAGTACTTTTAAGAACCAGAAATAAAAATCAAATAGAGTTTGAATCTTCACATTTTCATTTTAAATGCAAATAAAATCTTTCCCCTGAGGAAATGTAAAGACAGACTTAGAGCATTATGTAAGTGTTTATAGGTTGGTTGGGCTTTGGGATTTGTTTGTTAAGGTTTGTGTACATGTGGGTGAGATAATACTTGAGAGGCAGTATGGTTTGGTGAAAAGGACTCAGGTCTGAGAGTTAGGGAACCCAAGTTCTAGTTTGGCTCTGCTACTGTCTATGTGATCTTGGGCAAAAAGAGCACACAGTAATATAGTACACGTGAGCAATAAATGTTTGTTATGTGAGCTGTGTATTACACATATGTTTGTGATTTGTGACTGTATGATACTGGTATGTAATGTATGTGTTATGATGTATTATTATAATGTGTGGAATGTGTGTGGTATATGTCTTGCTTACATATATATGTATATATCTTGCTTACATGTTTTTTAAGATAGACACAATGGTATAGTGGAAGAGAGATGATCTCACATTTGGGAAGACCCATGTTCAAGTCCTATCTCTAACATTGTGTGACACTGGACAAGTCAGCTAATCTCTCAATGTCCTAAGCAATTCTTTTAGACTCTCTAAGTTGCAGAGTAAGCATTTTTCTGTATAGGTAAATGGACTTTCCTCACTGGAAGTTCCCTACACAAATGAAATCGTGGGTCTAGACCAATAGATAAGTAATATATTACATATAATACATTACACACATATATATTTCTATGTATTACTTGCACATGTTATATAGCACATTATATACATCTATAGACATAGCACATTATATACCTATAGCTTATCATTTATTATATACACATAACATATAGAATATTATATACATGTAATATATATGGTATCTTATACATAAATAATATATATAGCATATTATATATATACTACAAATCTTATCTAAAGTATATTATATATACGTATGAAGCATAGCATATTTACATATATTATATATAGTCTATTATATATATTACATTATATTTACAATATCATATATAGTATATTAAACACATATGAAGCATGAATATTCATGTAGTGTAGAGTACATTGCACATTACATATATCATATATGTTATACACATATACATGATATTGCATAGCACATTATTATATTTCATATGCATATCTATGTATTATATATATAATTTTAAATATATATTATGTACTTTATTCCATTTGATCTTCAGAACAATTCATTCCTTCCATTTCATGAATAAAGGCTGGGAGAGCTGGAGTGAGTTCTTTGCCAGATCACAAAGCTGGTCCCCAAATCTAATCTCCATGCCCTCCTATCTAACCTAGAGCTTTCTCCACTTGCACCAATACCAAAATACCAAAGTCCTTTCTCTCTTTGTTTTGTTTCCTACAAAATGAGGGCATTGGACTAGATGATCTCTAACATATCTTTCTATTTGTATGTTTATAACACACTGTATAATTAAAGAAGAGAATGGACACTGAAAATCCCCATCTTAGGGCTGCCTCTCATGAGGCAGGGTAATGGCAGGTGGCAGGATGCTGAATTTGGCATGAGAGGTTCCAGGGTTAGAATCTCGGCTCCATCACGTACTACCTTGTATAACTTTGGACAAATACTTAACCTTCACTAGGTTTCCTCTTCTGCCAGTGGAAGGGTTTGGATTAAGTGAACTCCAAGGTCTCTTCCAGGTCTAGATCTCAGATCATGTAATCCAAGGGGAGCCCTTTTCTTTGGCTTCCTCACAAGGGTGAGGTGCCCTCTGGGCTGGTGGGAGCTTCTTCCTCCGCTCATATGATTTGGGGGTTTCTTTTGCAGAACTGGCTCGCGAGTTGCAATTTGGAGTGGAAGATATCAACAGGATACGTGTGGAGAACCCCAATTCCTTATTGGAGCAGAGTTCGGCCCTGTTGAACCTCTGGGTCATCCGTGAAGGCAAAAATGCCAAGAGTCAGTATCCCTGGGCTAAGGAAACCTTCCTTTTCCAAAGATTCCCCCAGGTTTTCAAAGCAGAAATTATCCTTATGCTGTATTTGGGTTGTTCTTGTCACAAATTCTATCCACTTTGTTAAATCTTTCAGGAAATTTAGAGACATGCATATATATATATATATATATATACATATATATATATATATAAATTTCATTGAAATTCAATAAACATTATTTTAAATGATTCTATGTTAATAAGTTTAGAAAAGTATGATTCAATTAAAAAATGTGTGATAAAGGCATTAGAAATATACAAAATGTACCATGTGAGATCTAAGATGGGGGTGGGGAATGGGAATCATTACCAACTAGGAAGATCAGAAAAGATGTAGAACAAGGCAATGGCATAGACTTTGAGATTTAAAGGAGTAATAAGAATTTAATATGCCTGGAAGAGAAAGAAGGGTATTCAAAAAATAAGGTTTCATTTGACCTCTTTTTAAAATCAGGGCTTTGAATTGGATGACTTTTTTTTTTGAGGATCTTCCAGTCCTAACATCAAATTAATTTTAAATTTTCTCTAGGTAAGGGTTTTGGAGCATTGTTCTTTTAACAAAGGCTGCCTGGCTGGGCAAAGGCACAAAAGGGAAGAAATTGTAAGCTGTATACTGGAATACATAGAAGACAGAGGAATGATGATATAAGTCTTTACAGAGATTGGGTGGTCTTAAATGCCAAAATAACTTTACTTAGTAGGGAAAGGGACTGAAAAGTTTTGATTGGGGTATGATGTCATTAGATATTATAGGTAAGGAAAAAAAAGTAGTGTTATCAAGATCTTTTGCCCAGTGATTAGGATAAAATAATTTGTATCATATTGCCAGGGAAACCTGCCAAGGAATTGGAGAATCTCTTTTTTTAATAAAATTTAAAACGCACCAAAATATTCAGTGAATGCAAGATTCATAAATGAAGTGTTAGAACTCTTTGAAATTTAGCTTCAGAACCAATTGGATTGAACTCTTGCCAGAACAGCCAGGGATGGGATAAGCATCTCTCCTTAATCACCAGGAGAGAGGAGCTCATGTATTGTAACTCATTGAGAGATCTCTTTATTCATCCTTAAAAATTCAGAATGGAGCATGTGGTCATTCATGCTTGCCATCTCCACTCAGCTTCCTGGAGAAGAGGATTTCAAAGGGAATCTTCCATGAAATTTACCCACTTCTCCCAGATCCTGTTAGGCAGCAGTTGTTGGGGGGTGGGAGGGAGAGGTTGTACTCTGCCAAAGTGTGAAAAGCTACTCTCTGGAGACAGCGTTGTTCCAGATTCTGGCAAGGAGTGTTTCTACCATCTGAGAAAATAACCCATCTCCTCTTTTTTTTCCATGTCTCCCCACGCCTTATACAAACCCTCCCAGAATGATTGTCAAGCCTCCAACAGTCCCCTCTGCTAGCCTAAATATAAGGGTGTTTTGCCAGTGATCGTTCTTTCAGATAATTCCTGTTTCTTTTCTTCTCCTCTAACAGTGGAAAATCTTTACACGGCCCTGAGGAACATCGACCGGAGTGAGATTGTGAACATGTTAGAAGGCTCTGGCCGACAGAGTAGAAGCCTGAAACCAGACAGGCGGTATGCAGACCGGGACTACTCCTTATCACCCTCCCAGATGAATGGTGAGTTCTGCTAGCCACTAAACCTGGGCCCTGCCCCTATGGGTCTTACTGTTGGAAGTCCCAGTTCCAACAGGCCTCCTTCCTTGGAAACCAGCTGGGTTCCAAAAGGAAGGATGGATTAGTTCCTCTAGTGTAAAACTTGGTGTAGGGGGAGGCCTGGGCAAGAGCAGGGCTGAAGGAGAGAGAGGCTAACTGAGACATTAAGTCCCTTCTGTGAAGGCCGGTGGCCCAGACAGAGCACTTTGGACTGGACCTGGCATCTGGTTCCTGCTCTGCCATTACGAGGGGTACTCAGTTCTCTTGGTCTCATTTGACTTCTTTGTTAAAATCAGAGCTTTGGATTAGATGATTTTTTTGAGGTCTTTCCAGCCCTAACACTGAATAATTTAAATTCTACTGAGGGAATGGCTTTGGAGCATCATCCCCTTAGCAAAAGCTGCCTGGCTGGTTGTGGGTGCCAAATTTTAATTCCTTCCTTTTGTGATTGCCTCTGTGAGACTAGTACTTCACTTATTTTTCCAAAGTCAAATCTCTCTCTTTCTCTCTTTCTCTTAGCTCTCCCTCCTTCCTTTTTCTAACCCCCATTTCTCTCACCTCCTCTCATTCTAATGTGGTTCAGCATGTCATGGACCCTCCAATAACCTGGCCTAAGGAAAGGGAGCCAGAGGCAGACACTGGGGTTTTTTCCAGGCAGCTGAGAATTCTTGCCTTGTCCTTGGGAAAAGTAGCAACCAATAGAAAGAAAGAGATTGGGTGGGAGGTATACTGGACTTGGACTCAACCCTTAACTAAGGATAATTGAGCAAGGAGCCCAGTCCCAAAGCCATTCCAATATCTCTTCAACCAGTACATGATATAGTGGAAAGAATACTGGTTTGGGATTAAAATTTGGGTTGAAATTATGGTTCTGCTATTCACAATTTATATGACCTTGGACAAGTCCACGTAATCTCTTGGGGCCTTAGTTTCCCTATCTGAAAAATTAGTGGGTTGGATTAGATAGCCTCTAAGACACCTCTAAATCTATGATTCTATAATTAACTAATTCTGGGACTTCACACAAAGTCACAGCCTCTGGATTGGTATTCATGCCTTTTAATTCTTTAACAAAAAAAAAAAAAAAAAAAGGAATAGCTTGGTACAGTAGAATATTCAAGGTCAAATTCCAGTGCCAACACTTAACCCCCTGACCTTGAACAGATCACTGGACCTCAGTAAGTCCAGTGTAAGACGAGTAGGGGGAACCCTCTGGATTTTAAACATCTCCTCCAATTCTAAATCCCACGACTTTAGCTCCTACCCTAGAAAGCCTAACTTGGCGTTGATATTTCTAATTATTTACCTGGTTAAAAGGCTCTTCCAGAGGCTGCAGGTGTGCTGCATCGGTACGGTGCCCTCACTCAGTAGGGGTGGATGGAGTCACTGGGGAGCAGGGCTGGGGACCTGGGCCCCCTGAGAAGGGAATGCTGCTGGAGCAGCCCTCCGGGCCCCGAGCCAGTGGAGTCTCTGCATGCCGAGCCCCTCACACTTTTCTCTCTTCTGTGTTCTGTGTATCCTGAAACATGCCATCTAGTGCCGCCAGATGCGGGCCACATCCTATGTCGATCACTTCCTGTCACCTTTCTCTTCTGCCTCTGACCTCATCTTGACCTCTAGTTTGCTCATCCTTTTGCACTACCTGTCTCC
Organism: Sminthopsis crassicaudata; assembly: GCF_048593235.1. Lineage (NCBI taxonomy): Eukaryota > Metazoa > Chordata > Mammalia > Dasyuromorphia > Dasyuridae > Sminthopsis > Sminthopsis crassicaudata. Next base: position 136,335,906 of record NC_133618.1, on the reverse strand, counting down.
ACTGTCTCCACCTCCGCCAAGTGTACCAGAACCACCACCAGCCTCCAGCCGATGCATGTCATGAAGACCTCCTAATCCTCCCCCTCTCCCAACACCCCGTCTCATGGTGGAGTGCGTGCCCGTGTGTGTGTGTGTGCGTGCGCATGTGTGTGCGCATGTGTGTGCGTGTACATATGTGTCTGCTGCAGCATAAACTCTTAGAGAAGGCTAAATTCCAGCGGGCCACAAGCCCCTTTCCAGGGACAATCTGTCTTAAACACCTTAGGAGGCATTTCAATCTACCTGACACTTCACTATGATACAGACTGACTCAGTCATAATGAGAAATTTGTGGCTGGGGGCAGAAGCTCAGAAATGAAATCTAGAACTTTGGGAAAATCCAAGTTAATCAAGTTAGCAAACACCTCCACCTTCCTACTAACTGGCAAGGTACTTGTATTGGCTTTTAAAATGTTTCTATTGCATACAAACTTTCCAGTTGATTCAAGTTGACCAAAGATTTATTGGGTCCAGGATCGATCATTGTTCTATAGGGAGATAGAAAAAATTGAAGGCAAGTTATTCTCCCTTGGGGAATCTCACAATTTGTTTGGGGAAATAAGAGTTATAGACACACATACACACGTGTGTATACATGTACACAAAACTCAATTGTAGAAGTATGTAAGACAGTATAGAATCTAATATTGAACTGGGAACTACAGACCAACCAAGAGGGGCTGATGAAAGCGGGGTCATTCATGCTCTTCTCAGGTTCAGAGATGAATTAGGAAGCAAGAAGAAGCCTAGGGGGGCTCAGCCCTATTACTCAACAGAGAACACGAGTATCCATATGCCCAACTCAGTGTTACTGTCCCTTTTCAAGCCAAAGAAGGAAAAACAAAAACAAACCGCTGGTTGACCTCGTGTTTGGTTCCCACAGTTTCCAAGAAAAATGAGCCCAGCACCCCCTGAAGTCCTTGGTAGCCTATGAGCATTGGATACCAGCCACATGTGAATGTAGCCCAGAGCAATTCCTCACCAAAGCCAGACTCATCGCTCTACAGACTCCCACATGAACACCCAGCTGCCCTTTTCCCACCCAGATGCCATCCATTGCTCTGAGCCCTTGACTTTATTGTCCAGTCAGAACCAGATTAAAAAAACAACCACCAAAAACCTCTGTGTTCTCCCTGCCCCTTCTTCTCTTCAAGCAGGCAGCCTCTGTGTCTCTGGGTCTCCTCAGTGAAGGGGAACGATCCAAGCCTGGTTGGGAGTGGGGGAGGAGGAAGAGAGCTGGAACTGAGCAATCTCCACCAGTGTCTTCCTCTTGAGGCCGGGTAGTTTCCAAAGGGAAGCTTGCCCTTGGAACCACAAGAGAATCACCATGTGGGTTATTTGTGCTGGTGCCAGGCCTGCCCTGTTTAATTGATAACTGCAATCTTTGCATCTGTTCCCTCTGTGCCTTTGCCAGGCTGCCTCTCTATTCTGTGTCTAAGCCTTGAACATGAATTTGGGCTGGGGTGTAAGTAGTGCTGGATGATAATGGTAAGTTAGTCCCGTCTTCCTTTGCCAGTCTCAGAGAATCTTAGACCCTAACTAACCAAGCAGGGTTTCTTAGCCTTCCTTCCCACATAGATTCTTCTTACCATACAATAGGATGTGAGGGAGAAAAGGGGGACATTGAGGAAAAATACAGTTTGCTCCCCTTTCAGATGTATCAATTGTTTTTAATTAACAAAAAATATATATATTCAAAGGGCATAATTCAAAACAGAGGCCTTATGTAGATATTGAGGATTTCATATGTAATGTTTCAAAGAAAATGAAGAAAAAACTGTTAATAATTCCAAAGAATTAGCCTTTTCTTCACCATCCTACCCTGCCAAATAAAAGCAAAGTTGACTTCACAAACACAGACGTATAAGCAAATAAATAATATGAATATGTATCAATTTTATTTGGTACTTTGATAGATTCATTCCTTTGTTTTAATGATAAATTGTTAACATGTCCTTCAGCCTAATGAGCATTTATTAAGCACCTATGATGTGCAGGCACTGTGCAAAGGAAGACAAAAATAAGGCCCCTTCCCTCCAGAAACTCACAATCTAACAGGAGACAACATGCAAATGATTCTGTGCACAAATAATACAATGCAGTATAAGTGAGAAATAGTGGCACTAGCAACAATAATACTGGGAAAGACCTGCCTAAGGTGCGATTTCAGCAGTCTTGAAGGAAGCTAGGGAAGCCAGGAGGGGAGGAGGGAGAGCATTCCAGACACAGGGGGGACAGACAATGCAAAGACATGGAATTGGGAGCTGGAGAATTTTGTGTGAAGAGCAACAAAACTGGATCATAGAGTGCGTGGAGTGAAAGGTAAGGAAATTGAAAAGTTAGAAAGGGACGAGTTTGGAAGGTTTTTAGATGACAAGAGCATTTTCTTTTTGATCCAATGGGGAGCCACTAGAGTTTAATAAGTAGGGTTATGGCTTCGTCAGCCCTACCTTAAGAAAATCACATTGGCTAATGAGTGGAAAATGGAATGGTGTGGCGAAAGACTCCAGGCAGGGAGACTAAGCAGAAGGCCATTATAATTGTCCAAATGTGATGTGATGAAGGCTTGTACCAGGCAGGGCATCTGGGTGAATGGAGGAAAATGAGATGTAAATCAGGCATGTTGTAAAGATAGAAACAAGACTTGGTCATGGGGTGAGTCCAAATGAGAAGCTGAGGTTGACATCAAGTTTACATACCTGGATGACCGGGAGAGTGATGTTGATTTTAATATTAATAAGAAAATTGGAGGGGAAAGTCACTTTAGTAGGAGCAGAAAGATAATGAGTTCTGTTTTAGATATGTCAAATTTGAGATGCCTATGAGACACCTAACTTAAAATATCCAAAAGATAGGCCATGATGTGAGGCTGGACCTCAAGAAAGGAATTAGGATTTAATATATAGAATCTGGGAATCATGGGTAGAGTGATGACAAATTAATCCATGATTGCTTATGAGATTGTGTAGAGGGAGAAAAGAGGGCTTGGTACAGAGCCTTGGAGGACATAGTTAGTGGGCATGATCAGCAAAGGATGCTGAAGAGTTGTCAGACAGGTAAGAGGAGAATTGGAGAAAAGACTGTCACAAAAACCTAGAGAGGAAAAGTATCCAACACAAAGTGATTGACAATCTCAGAGGTTGCAAAAAGATCCAGAAGGATGAGGATTGAGAAAAGGTCATTAACTCTGGCAACTGAAATCAGTGGAGTAGTTTCAATTGAATAGGGTCAGAAGCCAGATTGCAGATGGTTTAGTAGAGAGGAAGAGAAGGAGAAATAGAGGCATCTTATATGAATAGTTTTACCAAGGAGTGTAGCTGAGAAGAAAGACAGCTAAAAAGACAGCTAAAAAGATAGCATTGTGCGAAGATGCATCTTCATGAGTTTAAATCTTGCCTCAAAACTTCCCAACAGGGCAGCTAGGTGGCGCAGTGGATAGAGCACCAGCCTTGAATTCAGGAGGACCCGAGTTCAAATTTGATCTCAGACACTTAACACTTCCTAGCTGTGTGACCCTGGGCAAGTCACTTAACCCCAGCCTCAGGGAAAAAGAAACCAAAAACAACTTCCCAGCTGTGTGACCCTGGCTATGTCACTTAATCAGTTTCCTCACCTGTAAAATTAGTTGGAGAGGGAAATGGCAAATCACTCCAATATCTTTACCAAAAAAAAAAAAAAAAAAAAAAAAAAAAAAAAAAAAATCAAATCAGGTCATAAAGAATTGGATGTAATTGAAATGAATCAAAAATAAGTAACTGAGAAGGGGAGAAGAAATATGGGATGATGGAAAGAAGGGATGGACTGATCAAGTGAGGGCTTTTTGATGATAAGAAATGTTTTAGAGAGGAAGAAAAGAACCAGTAGATAGAAAGAGACTGAAAGTTTAAAAAAAAAAAAAGTAGAGATGATGGAGGGGGTGATCTGCTGGAGAAGATGGGAAAGTTTATGTAAAGGAGTTGACCTTGCTTAAGGAACAGGGACACTTCCTCATCTAAGATAAGGCTAAGAAGGAAATAATGAGGAAAGGCATTTATGATTAGCAATATAAGGGAAAAAAAGAGGGAGCTCTTGAAGAATGCCCTCCATGTTTTCAGTGAAGTATGAAACAAGGTTTTCAAGTGAGAATTCCTATTCCTTTGACAAGACAAAGTCCTTTCTCCCCAAGAATGGGGAGCATTTGCCAATCATAGAGTGATTTTTCAGTTTTCAGTTTCTGACCAAACATCAGTTTGTAGAATCATAGAGTCTCAGAGTGATCTAGTACAACCAATACCCAATCAGGAATTTCCTCTGTCATTTAGTAGAGGCAACATGGCATAGTGGATAAAGTCAGGAATACCTGGATTTAAATCTCACCTATACTTATTAGCTGTATGACTCCAGGCAAATCATTTCATTGCGCTATGCCTCAGTTTTCCTCATCAGTAAAATTAGGGAGTTAGTCTCAATGATCTCTAAGGTTCCTTCTAGCTCTCTAGATCCCTGATAGAGTCATCCAGTCTCTTCTAGATCAACCTTGATTGAGAACTCACTCCATAATGCAACCCTCTGAAATTTTTTGCTCCCATTTCAACTTTCTGAGCAATCTATGTGTGGCCAGAAGTGTACTAGATAATGTGGGAGGTGCAGATAAAACATTGACCCTAACTCCAAAGTCCTGTTAAGGAGATAAGACCAACAAGCACAAAATTGGTAACATGAGAACATAATATACAATATTAGTCAATCAACTATAATATATAATGTAGCCTAAGATCTATCCAAATTCTGTGAGTCAGACAAGGGTTGTAAGAATGATGAGATTAAGGGCAACTAGGTAGCACAGTGAATAGAACACTGGTCCTAGAATCAGGAAAACCTGAGTTCAAGTCCAACCTCATACCCTTACTAGCTGTGTGACTCTCAGCAAGTCATTTAATCCTAGTTGCCTAAAAGCAAACAAACAAAAAAGAATTAAGAGATGAGAAAAGAAAGCTGTAGAGACAATGTAATAAACAGAGTGAAGAATTTGAGGTCAGAATACTTGGGGTTCAATGCCAGCTCTCCTACATTCAGGGGTGACTTTGTATAAGTGTCCCTTGTCTGATTCTCAATTTCTTAATCTCCAAGTGACAGATTTTAACTAGATGATTTTTAAGGTTCTTTCTAGCTCTAAATCTAATGAGGCTTCCTGAAGGAGACATCTCAATCCAAGCCTTGGAGGATAGATGGGATTTAGATAAGTGAGGAGAGGAAAGGACATTCCCAGTCAAAAGAGGACTGCATTTTTAAAAATGTGAAAGTGGGAATAAACATGAGTGTTTAGGGACAGTGACATGAAGAGCAATGTTCACTCCCCAGGCTGCTTGTTCCTACATTATATACATGTACATTCCATATGTATGCTCAAATATACATAACTACAAATGCAAATACATATAAACCACCATAAATACTTTATGTGTGTAGGCATATAACACATATACTGCAAATACACATTATTTTTACACCCCATACTCACATTTACATATAGGTGCTCAAACATGCACATATCTAAAATAAACATACTGAACAATCAATATTATGTACACATTAAGTTCATATATAACACATGCAGTGCAAATGGCACTTATATAATATATATTTGGTATCCATTTACATGAATTTCATAGTCATTGTTAAAATTCAGGGAGTCACCAACAGGCAACCCATAATTTTGCAAAGGCTCTTGTTTTAGCCAGTCATGGACGGATATGCAAATGAAGGGACAGTCCATTTAGAAATACCAAAACCAAAAACAGAATGGTCTAAATAGCTCCATAGATTTGGGGGGTTTCAGAATTAATTTGTAATAATCTAGTTCTATCTTAGGGAGTTTGGGACTAGATTGAATGGTTTAGGGCTTATCAGGATGGAGAGAGGGGAAAAAAGGACCCTGGGGGTGGAGCTGAAAAACACTGCCCTAAATGAGGGGGAGAAGGGAATAGATAGATATCCATAGGTTAAAAAAGAAAAAATAACAACCAGATATTCACATGTTAAAAAAAAGATATAAAGAATAAATTGGTATCCATAGGTAAATACACACACACATACATATACATAAAAAGATAGATATCCATAGATAACATAGATAGATAGATAGATAGATAGATAGATAGATAGATAGATAGATAGATAGATAGATAGATATCCATAGGTTAAAAAAAAGATATCTACAGGTTTAGAAAAATAGATATAAAGAATAGATAGTATTCAGAGGTAAGAGGGAGACAGAGGGGGAGAGAGGGAAAAAGAGAGAGAGAGAGAGAGAGAGAGAGAGAGAGAGAGAGAGAGAGAGAGAGAGAGAGAGAGAGAGAGAGAGAGAGAGAGAACAAACTAGATAGGTTAAAAAAAAATAATAGAGCAGTCATAAGAATTTTCTGTGTCAAGCATTGTGCCAGGAACTGGGAATACAAATAGAAGCAAAACAGTCTCTCCCTTCAAGGAGTTTACAATCTTTTTAAAACTTTTTTTTAATAATAGCTTTTTAGTTTTAAAATACATGCAAAAATAATTTTCAATATTCACCCTTGCAAAACCTTGTGTTTCAAATTTTGCAAGAAATTTACATTCTAACAGAGAAAGACAACACTGGCAGAACAACGTTGTGACCCAAGAGAACCTTAGCACTACCTGGTACCCCAAGCTCTCATTTTTCTTTAGGAAATGACTTTTACTTTGCCCAGAGTTTTTGGAGTAGTGACTATCTTTGGAAAAATTCTCTTAGACAACTCGCTCTTATCTACTGTAAAGATGTCTCTTGATTCAAATGAAAAGCTTCCCTTTGAGACTTCCCCTACTAGAACCATAGATGACTCCAACCCAAACTGAGTGTTAAATACATATCATAGACTCCAAAATCCTTATCAAAATAATTCCTGAGTTGCCTGACCTAGGACCTGGAGGAAAGTCAGCAAAATAAAGTTAGTACCTTGCAGAAGAACTCTTAATTTTGATTCCTGAGGGCCTAAAAGTGATTTTTGAAAGATTGTAAGGAATATAAAAGAACTGTAGAACTAGAGAAGGGCAAATGGCCTGAAGCTGGATTTGAATCCTGATTCTGCTATTTCCTATGTGAGCATAGGAAAGTCAATCCTCTGGACCTGTGGACCTCATCTGTAAAATAAAGGGCTGGGTCTAGATGACCTCCAAGTTCCCTCCAGAATTAAATCCTTTAATATAGCACTGTTTACTAGAGCAGCTTTGGAGATAAAGGTGCATATCCCTCTTGGACCATGTCTAAGAAGAAGATTTGGTTACAGAATTTCCAAAGCAAACTCTTTAAAGGCTGATCTCACCTTTGAAGTGGTTTCCACAGTTCCCAGTAAGGAGAGAGTAAGATTTCCCCAAGGTGACTTTCTCTTTGGCCCACACATAGCAATTTTTGACATTTTCTTGATGTATAATATTGGGCATGTGATATCTATTCTTTGCTTGTTTTATCTTTTATTAGATTATAAACTAAAGGACAGGAACTCTGTATTAGCTATCTATACTTCTCTGGAACTACTTTCTATGTCCTCAGGATCTAGTACATTGTAGGTAACATAGTAAATATTTGTTGAATAAACGGATGAATTTTGCCCTGTCCCTAAGAACCAAGGCTTACAACTGACTAGGAAGTACAGTTCTTAGGTGTCTGAATTACCTTCCCATGGGAATATTATTTCCCCATCTGGTTTTCAGGACTCGGTAAAAGAAGATTTCATTCCATTCATTTTAACAAACATTTACTAAGATGGTGGAAAGATCTCTGAGATCCCTTGAGTGAGAGAGTCTAGAATCAAATCTCAGCTTGGTTAATTAACTTCAAGCAAGTCACCCCACTTTGTGAGTTTTTGCTTATTCTTCTGCAAAATGAGTATTTGGGCTAAAAGATTTCCAGTGTCTATGCTAGTCCTATATATTATGACCTTTTTAGTACCTCTTATGTGCATAGTACTGATAGAGATAGTTAAGTGGGTTGAGACCTAGAGTCAGGAAACTTGAATCCAAATCCAACCTCAAACATTTATTAGCTGTATGACTCTGTGCAAGTCACTTAACCTGTTGACTCGGTTTTCTCATCTGCAAAATGGGAAATAATAGTCCCTATCTCCCAGGGTTGTAAGAATCAAATGAGATATTTGTAAAGCTTAGAGCAGTGCCTGGCACATACTAAGTATATATGATGATCATGATGATATTATATTTATAAAGGATAATAAAATAAAATATTTGTTGTGAGGGCCAAATGAGATAACAATTGTAAAGCACTTAGCATAGTGTTTGGAATATAGGAGGCAATGTAGAAATACTAATTCCCTTCCCTGAGATGGTAAGGAAGTTACAGAAATTAAATGAAACATTGTTTCTTCCCTCAAGGAATTCACTGCCTGGTAGAAAGATACAACCATGTCCAAATAATGATAAAATAAAACATCCATGAGAGGAATCTATTATTACATCATACTGCATAAAATGTGGGATGAGGAAAGATCATTACTGAGCAAAGATAAGGGAAACCCTCTTAGAGGAGATATCTGAATTAGAATTGAAAGGATGGGTAGGATTTCAACAGATGAAGATGGAAATGAAGACCTCCTAGCTATATAAAATGTATTATGAGCAAAGACAGAAATATGACAGGGCAGAGGAGTGTGGTGGGTTGTCCAGTTTGACATGAGAAGAGAGGAACATGTGAAAAATTAATAAATTAAGGCAGCATCAGGCTGTACAGAGTCTCAAATGCCAGGCTAAGGAGTTTGGACTTTTGGGGTAGCCACCCGCTTAAGAGTTTTATCAGAGGAATGATATATAGGTTCTGTGCAAACGGAAGTTCAGTCTGGCATCTGTGTGAAGGATGAAAACAGCTCTGAATAACATCTGCCCTTTGTCCACTTGTTTTGATCTGGAGAGAGGGAGAGACAGACAAAGACACACAGAGAGACAGAGATAGAGACAGAAACGGACAAGACAGAGAAACAGAGATAGACAGAGACAGAGACAGAAAGAGAGACAGAGACAGAGAGGCAGAGAGAGACAGACACAGAGAGGCAGACACAGACCAAAAGACAGACACAAAGAGATAGACACAGACAAGAGAGAGACACAAACACAGAACTAGAGACAGACACAGACACAAACAGACAGACAGACACAAAGAGATAGACCCAGACAAGAGAGTCAGAGACACAGAGCTAGATAGACAGACACAGACACAGACAGACAGACACAAAGAGATAGACCCAGACAAGAGAGTCAGAGAGACAGAGCTAGAGATAGACAGACAGAGAGCTAAATAGATAGAGACAAAGAGAAAGAGAGAGACAGACACAGACAGAAAGGCAGACACAGACAAGACAGACAGACACAGAGACATAGAACTAGAGACAGACACAGAACATAGAGACACAGAGAGAAACGGAGAGAAAGAGACAGAGAATGGGTTTCTTCTCAGGTTCCTCCCCCATCCCAGGGGTATCTGTGTGTGTGCTCACGTGTATGTGTGTGTGTGTGTGTGTCCATCTGTGTCCTTGTGTCTGTCTGTTTGTGTCTGTCTGTGTCTCTGCAGGTGTACAGATGTGTGCCTGAGTAAGTGTGAATGTGAAAAAAATCGCTTCTGGAGCCTGTCCCCCTCTGTCTGCCCATCCAGGTTACACCTCGCTGCAGGATGAGCTGCTGTCCCCGGCCTCCCTGCACTACACGCTGCCCTCTCCCTTGCGTGTAGATCAGTATTGGACCGAGGTGGCCATCATTGACGCCATCCCCATGGCCCCCACGGAGCACGATGCCCTGATGGAAATGTCGGACATGCAGGTGTGGTCCTCGGGCCTCACTCCCTCCCTGGTGACCGCTGAGGACTCCTCCCTGGAGTGTAGCAAGGCCGAGGACTCTGACGCCACCGGAGAGTGGAGGCTACCGGGGCCCCTCCTGGAGGACCCCCAGGGCCCCGACCAGCTGGGCTCGCTGGAGCTCGTGGAGGACGACACAGTGGATTCAGATGCCACAAATGGCCTTATCGATTTGCTTGACCAGGAGGAAGGTCAGAGGTCAGAAGAGAAGCTGCCAGGTGGTGAGAGGCAGGATGAGCTGGCTGGCCAGGGACGGGATTCAGAGCGTGAAGTGTCTCTTCTTTCAGGCCAGCAGAGAGTACAAGCCCGAATAACAGAATCCCCCACCGTGAGTCGAGTAATGGAGAAGAGCCAAGATAGGTGAGTGATGTTTCAGCCACTTCTGCAGCCGTCCAAGACACCCGAAGTTTCCGGGTACTTCAGATGATGAAGGCAAGACCAGGAACCAGAGCCCTTGGTCCTGTTATCTATTAGGAACACCAGTGGGTGAGAAGTTGGAATTAGGAAGGGCTGAGTTCAAATACAGCCTCTAGTCACTTAAGTTTTGCCTCCATTTCTTCATTTGTAAAATGGGGATAAGAATAGAATTTACCTCCCAGAATGGTTCTGAAAACCAATGAGATAATAATAATGAGATGCTTAACTCAATGTCCTTCACATGGGAGGCGCTATATAAATGTTAGCTATTGCTATCCTTATTATTACCAGCTCCCCCCCTGTTTGTTAGATACTCTCAGTGACTTTGTGCAGAATGTCATGTTGCTTTGAGAGGTTAGACATTAATAAGCAAAATGTCCCTGCCCTCAAGAAGCTTACAATCAAGAATTCAGGGAAAGAAAAATAACCAGATTACTATGTTACAAGGTGATCAGTGCAAAGGGTGGAATGATAAAATGAGAAAACTGCTTAACATAACTGAAAAAGAAAAGTCGAACTTAACCTAGAGAATACTGAAACGCAAGTCATGGGAAATTATGTTGGCAACCATTGAATATAAGGGAATTAGTTGTAATAAATTCTGCCTCAAGATATTTTTATGGAAATGATGAAAACTGTAAATTCTGTCCTATCTTAAGTCACCTTGGTCTTTGAATCTGCAGTTTCTATGATTGTTGAATTTCCACTGGAATTAATAGAAATTAGGGACTATAAAATTGTACCTTATAGCAGCTAAATAAAGAAAACCATATAGAAAAAAAAAAGTGCATGGGAGAATTTATGCTTATTTCTATGCAGATGACTCCCAGGTCCCTATATCTACTCCTAATCTCACTTCTGAATTCCAATCTCATAGACTCAATTATGATTGTGCCTTAAGGCAGCTGGATGGCCTAGTGGATAGAGCTTTGGGCCTGGAGTCAGGAAAACCTAAGTTCAAAACAGCTTAGCTACATGGTCCTGGGCACTTAACCTTCTGTGTTTCTCTGTTTCCTCATCTGAAAATTAGGATAATCATAGCGCCTACTTCTCAGAGTATGAGAGAATCATTTGTAAAATTTTTAACACAAAGCCTAATACATTGGCCCTTTGTTTTATTCAATCAAGTCCAACTTTTTTTGATCCCATTTGGGAAATTTCTTGGCAAAAATACTGGAGTGGTTTGGCATTTCCCTCTCCAGCTCATTTTACAGATGAAGAAATTTTAATCATAAGGTGTGTTCATCCATTCTTATTTCTTTTCTTCCTTATAGTGTATTAGAAAGAATGCTGGATTCAAAGGCAGAGGATCTTTGTTAGAATCCCAGCTCTGACACTTACCACTTAGATGACCTTGGAAAAGGCTTAGCTTCTCAGGGCCTCAGTTTCCTCAGCTGTAAAAAAAAAATAATAATCATAATTATGTGCCCTGTGCTAAGCTCTTTACTATTATTATCTCATAATAATCTTCACTAGGAGGGAGATGCTATTATTAGCATAATAAAGCCAGAGAGCTGGACCAGGTGACCACTGAGATCTCTTCCAACTCTGTCACTATGATGGTTTGATCCTGTGATTTCCTCTGGGATGATCGTAATCATATCAAACCCAACAAATCCTTCCAGTCCTGTGCCTAATGCTCCCACTTACATCAAGGGCACTGACATTTTCCCAGTCAACCCAAATCCCATTCTCAAAGTCCTTTTCTTTTTTATTTTTTTTCCTGAGGCAATTGGAGTTAAATGACTTGTCCAGGATCACACAGCTAGAAAGTATTAATTATCTGAGGTCACTTTTGAACTCAAGTCCTCCTGACTTCAGGACCAGTGCTCTATCTACTGTGCCATCTAGCTGCCCCTCACAGTCCTTTTCTACCTTTTTCTTTCCCTTGCCTCATCCCAATATCAGTTGCCAAGTCTTCCACCACATCTGTCCCCTTATCAGCCCTCTCCTAGCTTTCACCCTATTTCAGGACTTCATTACTTCTCATCTAACCTATTATTTTGATTTCCCTCCTCCTATCTCCTCCACTTATTAATTCCCTCTTCACCCAGATGTCAGATTGAAAATCCTAAAGCTGTCCCACCCTCCTGTCTGGAATGCACTCTCTTATCACCTCTGCCTCTTAGAACTCCTAGCTTCAGAGAAGTCAGGTGGCTCAGTGGATGGTGTGCCAGGCCTGCAGTCAAGAGGATCTGAGTTCAAATTTGATCTCAAACATTTACTGGTTCTTTGATCCTGGGCAAGCCACTTAACCCCAATTGCCTCCAAAAATAAAATAAAATAAAACAATGCCTGGCTTCCTTGAAGGTTTAGCCTACTTCCTGCAGGCAAAGGTGAGAATCCTTTCCTGAAGCACCCTGATCTTTAGTGCCCTCCAAACTCCAAAAGGATTTTGTATCTATGACATACTGACTTCCTCCCATTATATTATTTCCTCCACTCTAATAAAATGTAATCTCCCTAAGGATGGGGATTTTTTTTTCATTCTTGTCTTTTTATCCCAAGTATCTAAAATAGTATTTGGCACATAGTATGTCAAATGAGGTCAAACAGAGAAGGATAGAAGATTCAATGGAAAACTCACTTCTGGCAGCAAGCTAACAGAAAGTTGAAGGGGGGAGTGAGTTATACTGATCTGAAAGATCACTCGAAAGAAATCAAAGATTTAAAGAAGTAGGACTATAGGGAGAAATCAGCAAGGAAGACACAGGCAGGAGAGAGGAAAAGATGAGAGCAGGCTCACTAGTTCTTGTTGCTCAGTCGGTTAACAGGGAACTCAGAAAGTATTAACCCAAGAAACTAGCTTGCCTCTGAAATAATAATTTGTTGTTGTTTAGTCATTTCTGCCTCTTCATGACCCCATTGGGTGTTTTCTTGGCAAAGATACTGGAAATGGTTTGCCATTTCCTTCTCCAGCTCATTTTACAGATGAGGAAATGGAGGCATGCAGGGTTAAGTGTTTTGACACCACAGGTTCTAAGGCTAGATTTGAACTCAGGCCTTCTTGACTCCAGATCTAGTACTTGGTGTACTACAACTTACCTAGCTTCCTCAAAATACTACTACTAATAATAATAATTAGCATTTGTATAGTGCTTTAAGATTTCCAAAGTGCTCTACATATGTTGTCTCACTTTCTATTCACAATGACTCTGAGAAGGAGGTGCTGTTATCATTCCCATTTTACAGATGAAAAAAACTGAAACAAAGGTTAAGTGTCTTGCCCAGGGTCACAAGCCAGTAAGTGTCTAAGATTAGATTTGAATGCAGGTATATCCTGACTTCAACTCCAGTACTCTAAGGTACCATCATCACTTCTTCTATGGGAATGCTCCCATCCTCAACAAGGAAACAGATAAATGTAAAGGAGTAAGATTTATCTTCCTCCCAGAAGGTGGGAAAAGTGGTGGGTTTGGGAAACTGGATTCAAATCCCTGCTCAGGTAGTTAAAATGCTAGGCCTGGAATCAGGAAGACCTGAATTCAAATTCAGCTTCAAATACTTACTCTCCATGTGATCTTGGACATGTTACTTTACTCTGTTTGCTTCAGTTTTCTCATCTGCAAAATGAGCTGGAGAAGCAAATAGGAAACCATTCCAGGGTCTTTACCAAGAAAATTCTAAATGGAGTTTCATAGAGGGGGGCACGAGTGAAACAGCTCAAACAACACTGACTTTAGGCAAATAAACTTGGCCTCTCTAGCCCTTAACTCCCTCATCTGAATGATGAAAACAGAATATTCTCTGAAGTCCCCGAGTTTATGGCAAGAGTCTGAATTTATGATCGACTGCCCTTTGCTGCATATATACTGGTCATTCTTTTCAGAGAGCTGTCTTTTAGTCTGATAAAATAACATGTCAAAAACATTTATGAAGTAGTATTATTCTCACTTCTGTTAATAAATAGTCATGCTGGCATTCAAACCCAAGTCCTTTGACATCTAACTATGATATTCTTTGCCTAGCACTACAGTGTATGTTTTAGATAGGATAGAATTTTGAGAGTAAGGCATTTGCCTCTTATATGACTTTTCTATGGGATAAATGAGTATTCATTGTTGAGATGGAATGCCACATATTGTGTGTGTGATCAGCCAGTAAGTCTTAGGAAAGAAGCACACTTTGGCAATTCAGGAAAAGAGGCAATTAAGGAACCTGTGGTATCCAAGGCTGCAACTCTGATTTTCCTCATTTATTTATTCACTCATATTCAGCTCTCCAATTCATTTTCTTGTCACCTCCCAAGAACAAATAACAACACATTCACTTGTTCTTCCAGTAGAACATAAGCTTATTGAGAACAGGAATTGTTCCCTTTAAAAAAAATTGGGGGAGGGAGGTAATCGGGGTTAAATTACTCATTGAGGGTCACATAGCTAATAATTATCTGAGGCCTGATTTTGGGAAGTAAATAATTCTTGTTCCCCAAATGGAGTCACAAAGAGTGGGATACATCATGTTGCTGAGTCATTTCAGTCATGTCCAGTCTTTGTGATTCCATTTGAGGAACAAGGCTTACCTTTCTTCCCAAACAACTTGCACAGGAAAGTCAGAAAAGTGTTGAGGCAGCTACTTTGCACAGTGGATAAAGCACCAGCCTTGAAGTCAGGAGGATCTGAGTGGAGGGGAGGGAGGAGAGGAGAGAGAGAGAGAGAGAGAGAGAGAGAGAGAGAGAGAGAGAGAGAGAGAGAGAGAGAGAGAGAGAGAGAGAGAGAGAGAGAGAGAGAGAAGGAGAAGTGTCAGAGTTGGGGAACTGGATTTATCCCAGCTCAAGTAGCACAGTGGTTAGAAATCCAAGATTGGAATCAAGAAGACTTGAGTTCAAATGTAGCCTCAGACATGTACTAGCTATGTGATCTGTACAAATCATTTAACTTTGTTTGCCTCAGTTTTCTCATCTGTAAAAATAATAGGGACAGGAAATGGCAAACCATCTCACATCTTTGCCAAGAAAACCTTTAAATGCTCTGCATGTATTTAACTGATATCAGATTGCTTGCTGTCTTGGGGAGAGGGGAAGTGGGGGAGGAAGGAAGAAAAATTTGGAACAGAAAGATTTACAAAAATGAATTCACATGTATTTGGAAAAATAAAAAAACTACTAAGGAAAAAATATAAAAGAAAACCTCAAATGGGGTCAGAAAGAATTGGACACAATCTAAATGACTGATCAACATATACTAGGCACTTTGCTAAGAGCTTTATTTTCATATTCTTTATTTTCTAATTGCACCTATATTATAGGGCTATCATTATCCCCATTTTACAGATGAGAAAAATGAGGCACACAAGGGTTTAGTGTCCAAGGTCCACACAGCTAATAAGGTCTCTGAAGCTGTATTTGAATTGGGTTTCCTCCTGACCACTGACTGGGTATTCTGTGCAGTATGGCACCATCTAGTGGCTTCTGATTCCATTTTCCAACATCTCCAGGACTAAGTGATCTCCCAGCTGTTCATAAGAGTTTCAAAGAAGGCTCCTCAGCAGCAATCTGTCCCTTGCAATAGAAAAAATTAGTGTCATTATCTATCTAAGTTCCCTGCCTTCCTCACCTGGATCAAAGACCCTGGTCAGGTCTTGTATATGGTAAAGGAATGAAATTTCTTCAGAAAATTGGTAAAGTTTCTATTTAAGGGATAAAAATAAGATATTGGTGTGCCCTAAGGCAGTTAGGTAGGGCAGCATTTAGCATATTGGGCTCAGTCAGGATGTCTTGAGTTCAAAGAAGACTATGGACACTACCTGTATAAGTCTGAGCAAGTCACTTAACCTCTGTCTGCCTCAGTTTCCTCAATTGTAAAATGAAGATAATACTAGTACCTACCTCCCAGGGTTGTTTTAAGTATCAAATAAAATTACATTTAGTACATTCCTTAGCACATAATATTCATGTAATTTAATTCCTTCCCCTGAAAGGAATTAAAACAACTTAGGGTTACAGAATCTTAATATTGGAAGGAAATTCTTAGATCTTTTTTTAACCCCTTAAAAATCATTAATTCTCTTCTATTGCATTTGCTGTTGATGGGAAAATCACTACCTGATAAAGCATTCCATCTCACTTTGGTAAACTCTAATTGTTAGAGGGTTTTTCCTTCTATTAAGCCAAAATTTTCATCCCTGCACCTCCTCCCACCTTTTCCCACCTTCATTCTTACTTTCTGCCCTCCAAGGCCAAGAAACACTAAGATGATCCCAGCCTTTGTTTGATGTGGTCTTGGGGAGTAACATCCAACTCAAAAGAAAAATGAGCCACTGACCCATACATTAAGGATCCATTGCTGCCCAGCATTTTCAATCATGTCTGACTCTTATGGCCCCATTTGGAGTTTTCTTGGCAAAGTTAGTAGATGGGTTTGATATTTCCTTCTCCAGAGCATTTTACAGATGAGGAAACTGAGGCAAATAGGGTTAAGAGACTTGCCCAGAACCATACAGCTAGTAGGCACCTAAGACCAGATTTGAACTCATAAAGTTGAGTCTTCCTGATTTCATACTTAGCACTCTATCCCACTGTATCACCTAAATCCCTGCAGATTGCATATTCATATGCTTTTGTATTTCTTTTTTTATTAATACATAGACACAACAAAATCTGATAGGAACTATATTTAAATGTGATTCAGGCTGTTCTCAGAAGTATTATGGGCCACATGCATTTAGCACCTGAGCTCTAGGAGACCCCTAATAGTCTGCTACAAGGACTATTATCAGTTGCATATACATGTTAGCATACATTCTCAGTCTGTCTGGCTAAGCCACAGAGGAACTCAGTGTTTCTCACGATTTTTTAATGGGTTGGGCTGGAAGTAGGAGGAGAGTCAGGAATAGACAGCAATGTAACTAGACTGCTCTTTCTCTCCTCCCATCATTACTCCTGGTCTGGACTCCAGAACAAAGGACTGGGACACAGACGGCTCTATCATCTCCTACCTGAAAGATGCTGCACAGAGCTCTTGGCAAGAGGAGGTCACGGGAGGCCCACACTCAGTCCAGAGAACAATAACCACCATCTCCTCTGTAAAAGGCCTAGAGCCCAGTGGGTCTCAGGAATATGAGAAGATCCTGGTGCCCACAGTAGAGCACATGCGAGTCGACTCCTTGGAACAGTCAGAGTCCGAGAGTCCCCTGATCGAGAGAGAGCACAGACATCCACCTGTCCTGAGTCAGGGCTATGGAAAATGGATGGAAGAAACTGAGAGTGCCTTCTCCAGGCTAGTCAAGGTAAGGCTCATGAAGACAGTTAGGCAGCTCCAAGTCCTTGCTGGGAGTTCTTATGGAACTTCCCAAATACAAAATCAAGCATTTCATTCACTTTGCTCAATTGTAGCTAAATTATTCTCTACATTTGCTTTTTGTTGACACCCACCAGATTGAATAGGCCTAAAGCAAGAACAGTCAATCACTACTAAGTTGTGCATGACCAGTTCCCATCATAGGTTTCTTCTCTCTTTTCTCATTATCCCTTTCAATTTGTACTTTGTTCTTTCTTTTTCCTTCTTCCCTCCTTCCTCTCCTTCCTTCCCTCTTTTCTTTCCTCTCTCCCTTCTTTCTTCCTTTCCTCCTTCCCTTTTTCCTTCCTTCCTTCTTTCCTTTCTTTCTTTCCCTCCCTTTCTCCCTCCCTTCTTTCCTTTCTTTCCTTCTTTCTTTCCCTTCCTCCCTCCTTCCTTCCTTTCTTCCCTCCCTTCCTCTCTTCTTCTTCTTTCTTCTCTCCCTCCCTTCTTTCTTTCCCTTCTTCTCTTCCTTCTTTCCCTTCCTTCCTTCCTTTATTCTTCCTTTTCCTTCCTCTCTCCCTGCCTCCCTTCTTTCCCTTCTTTCCTCCATCTCTTCCTTCTTTTCTCCTCTTTCTTCCTTCCCTACCTCTCTTTCTTTCCTCTCCCTTCTTTCTTTCCTTCCTTCTCTCCTTCCCTCTTTCTTTCTTGTTTTCCTCACTTTCTCATAGACTCAAAAATCCTAGTTGGAAGAGACCTTAGAAATCATCTTTGGAAACCCTTCTTTGCATTTTATAAATTAAAAAGAACCTTTTTATCTTCCATAGAAATAAAGGATTTATCCAAGATCACACAGCTGATACCTGATTGAATTGAGATCTGAATTCAACTTTTCTGCCTCTAAACTTAATCTTATTTTTATACCACCGTATTTATATGTTCTCCTTCCCCCCCCCCTCTCCCTTTCCTAACTCTTCCTTGCCTTGGGTCTGTCAGTGGTAGCTCAGGGTTATCACTATCCAGTAGGCCCTAAAGGCAGAGTAGATTCCAAGATAATCCCAGATTCCTGGCTTCAAGAACTTGCCAGAAGTTAAATAGTTTTATTTAGAATGCTGTCCTGCCAAATATGTGAGTGTTGGACTGGCTGCTGGTCTCCATTTATAACACTGATCTACCACCCTGCCTTCTCCCTAATTGGGTTTCTGCTGTATTCCAAACCCTTAGCACCTCCCCCACCAGCCTCTGTCTTAGAAATCACATTTTTAATGCATGGAAGCTCCAGGAACAGACACAGACACTGTCTAAAAGAGTGATTGTTAACCTGAGGTCTTTGAATGATTCTTAAACTAAGATCCAAAGCCTCCCCCCATGAGGATCCAGATAGATTCCAGAGAGTCCATGAATATAAGTTAAGGAAAAATGTACATCTTTACTTTCATATTTTGTTGTTCAATTACATGAGTACTCTTCACAAGCCCTTTTTGGGTTTTCTTGGTATATCTTTGACATTTCTTTCTCCATATTTTCACTGACTTTTGAGTTAAATCAAATATTTCCTTCAATTATGAATGTAGGTAGGAATGTACTGGTATACAACTAACAACCAACTCATCAAGAAAAAAAAAATGCACATGACCCATTTTTATGTTTAGTTGGGATTTTTGCATTTTCTCCATCACTTTATTAAGTCTAAATGATCAACAAAATAATAAATCAAGCTCTGATTTATATTATTTGACAATTTCCAAGATACAAATGCCCATACTGAAAATTTCATCACTGGGAACTGGTTTGAACTGATTCCAAATCACCTCAAAATCTGGGCAACCCAGATAGATTGTCAAAGGGGTTCTGTGTCACACACACACACACACACACACACACACACACACACACACACACGTTAATTAAAGCTTTCCAGTCTAGTCTAATCCCTTCACTGTCACAAATATTGTTCCAGAGAATCATAAGTAATTTGCCTATGGCCATATAGGAAGTAACAAGCAAAGCTGGGATTTGAACTCAGATCCTATTACTCTAAATCTGGGGATTTTGCATGACATTACCTAGTTAGCTAAGTTGGGCATCCTGTTAGCAAACAGCTGGGCTAGAATGCTCTCACAGAGGATAACAGGCCATTGATATTTCCACTGACACATTAAAAGCATCTGTTGTTGTTCAGTTATGTCCACCTCTTTATGATTCCATTGGGAGTTTTTGTGGCAAAGATACTGTACAGATGAGGCTCAGTGACTTACCCAGGATCACACAGCTAGTAAGTATCTGAGGCAGGATCCAAACTCAGGTTTTCCTGACTCAAGTTTGATGCTCAATCCATTCTGCCAGCTAAGTACCCCATGCAACTAATAAGTGGGATTTAACTCACAAAATTAAGAGCTGGGATTTAATAAATTCAAAAAATTAAAATCATGAAGGAATCTGAGAGAACATCTGATCCAACTCTCTCATTTTATAGATGAGGAAATGTAGGTTCAAAGGTTCATAGATGATATTCTCAAGATCACTTAGTGGCAAACAAAACCAGGCTACAAATCCTGATCCTTTGACTCCAAATCTAGGCTTTTTTCCTGCTCCTCAGCCTTGTGTCGTTTCCCTTAAATGACTTTGAAAAGATGAGTGCCTGTTGTAGAGAGTAGGGCTATTTCTTTTGACAGTAGCAGCATTTTTTGTTGCCTGTGCACACATAATGTAACACCTGTATTGTTACATAGTCCATGCATGGACTGCTCTCTGGTAACTTACATTCAAAAAAAGGGCATAACATGGATAAAAAATGTAAGGGCATTTAATTCAGTTCAATTAACATTGCTTAGACACCTACTATGTGCTAAGCACTGGGCATACAAAGACAAAAAATATGAGGATAAAAATGAAAACAATCCCTGTTCGTAAATAACTTAAATTCTACTGGGAGAAAATATATATACATATAATTGCCACCATTTATGTGGTTTTTTAAGATTTTCAAAGCATTTGATAAACACTGCCTCATTTAATCCTCATGGAAACTCTGGGAGGTAGGGGAAAAGGAAGTAAAGAAGAAGAAAAACAAAGAAGAAGAAAGATGAAGATAAAGAAGAAGAAAAGAAACAGAAGAAAAAGAGGAAAAGCAGCAGAAGAAAAGAAATAGGAGGAGGAGGAGAAAAACTTGCATTTCTATAATACCTACTACTGTACTAACTACTTTACAAATATTATCCAATTTGATCTTCACAACAACTCTGGGAGATATTATTATCCACATTTTATAAATAAGAAAACACAGGCAACTAGAGGTTAAATGCTTTTCACACATTTACTAAATGTCTGGATTTGTATTCAGGTCTTCCAGACTCTAGGCTCAGCATTTCTGTCCAGTGTACCACTTATCTGCCTCCAAAGATAAACTACCAAGTAAAAGAATCAGTAAAGTCCTTGAGTAAGAAAGGGACCTTAACCCAAATCTTCAATGATGGTGGGAATCCAAAGACACAGAGATGAAGCTTGAGTGCATTCCAGGCATGGGGCAAAAGCAGGAAGAAGCAGGTGAGATGCCAAAGACAGAGAACAGGATAATTTCCCCTTAAATTTTAAGTTCCTATAAGATAGAGACTGCCTTTTGCCTCTTTGTGTATCCCAAACACTTAGCACAGTGCTTTGGCACATAGCAGCTGTTCATAGAGGTTTGTTGACTGTCCTGATTTGACTGGAATGTAGAGGTTTTTGAGGAGTAAAGGAAAATCTGGAAGAAGTTGGAGAGACATCAATTAAATAAATTTTTTCTATGATATACAAGAGAATTGTGTTCTTCTAGATCAAGAGAAATCACCCCTGCTCCTCCTCTTGGCCCAGCTTCCTGGGCTAAATTCCCAAAGGGGTTCACCCAACACCACTTATATAAATCGCTTGCTTCCTGGTAATATTTTTAAATAAACCCTGAACTTCCAGGGCCTCCTCGAAGCTCTCAGATCTGGTGGCAAATGGATGAGTTTCTATCACCCCTGGTCCCAGAACAGCAGTCTTAAAAGAATCTTGCCAGATGCATTTCCTGACCTGATTTTGAGTTCCTGAATTTTCCCATATATGAAAAGCCCCCAAAAGAAGGCCCTCTCTTTGGCAGGAGGTGCCCTGGCACTCATCTCGCATAAAGACTCCTAAGAAAACCAATAGAGTAAGACCCTCATCTGCTAGTGCTAGGAGAAGAGGTAAGGGTACAGAAACTGGGGTGTCACTTTCCTGATCATAAGTGAGTGACTTTGACGTGAGTGTCCAGATCAAGAGGACAGCTGCACCTGCCTGCTTCCTTCTTACCCAAATGACCAGCCCCAGCCAACTGATATGCAGGGGCTAAAATTACAGGGCCCTGACGTCACCCTCGGGCCCAGCCCGGGATGGCTATGTCGGAGGGCGGATGCACAGACCCAGGACTGCTCCGCTTGAAGGGCTCCACCTTTCTGCTGCTTTCCTGAAGCTTAACACCCCAAAAGAGAACTAGATGAATCCCCTAGTGAGCTCGTGAAGTCAGGGAGAGAATGAGAAGGCAGAGCCCCTCCGTGGCTGGGCCGTTGGCACCGCTCAGCACCCCTGAGCCGGGTCAGTGAAGTGACAGCAAAGATGTGGACCTTTGTTACCCAGCTCTTGGTCACACTGGTTCTGCTGAGCTTTTTCCTGGTCAGCTGTCAGAATGTCATGCACATCGTCCGTGGCTCCCTGTACTATGTGCTGAAGCATTTACACCAGGAACTGGACAAGGAGCTAGGGGAGAACGAGGGCCTGAGTGACGACGAAGAATCCATCTCCACCAGGGTGGTGCGGCGTCGGGTCATTGTGAAGGTAAAGGCTAGGTGGAGGGGTAGAGAGTGCCCTTTCAGGGACAAGAATCCCAAGAGGCCTCTCCAAAATCTTGGGGGAAAAGAAAAGAGGGCTGAGGGGAGGGGAAGCCTTAAAACCCCAGGAGAGAGGCACAAATGTCAGAAAAGGGAGAAGGGGCTCAGGTGGTAGAAATGGCTTCCAAATAGAGGTCAGGATATCTGGGTTCTAGTCCCAAGCTCATTATTTATCAGCTTAATTAGGCTAATCACTCAACCTCCTAGATTCCTATATTATTAGAACGTTGAATTCCTTAAATCCAGAGATTATTAATTTATGGGTTTTACTTTCTGACCCCTAGTCTTGCCCTTTTCTGGGAGGGGAACAGACCAATCATTTCACCGATTTAGGAAATTCTCAGAAAGAAAACTTCCTTCACAAGTGCAGTATCTGTTCCAAAATTTAATCCACAGTTGCCTGGAGGTATCATAACTCACCTGGTCCAACCCTGCCTCCACACCTTTCTTTAGGTATAGAAACTATTTCCTAAGCTTTGATTGCTTCACTAGTAAAATAGGAATAAGGAAACCTCTTTTGACTATGTTTCAGGGCTATATGAAGTTTAAATGAGATAACAGATGTAAAAATACTGTGTAAAACTATAATATTTCAATGGTTTTAAACAAGGATTCTTTAATCTCTTTTTGTGTCATGGACCCTTCTGACAATCTGGTTCATCACCTAGACTTGTTCTCCAAATAATGTTTTTAAATGTATAAGATAAAATACACAGGCATACAAAGAAAACTAATCTACTGAAATATCATTATCACTTTTCTTTTTTTATTTTTATTCATTTAGAACTTAAATACAAAATGACAAAAATAAATTTCCATGTACATAGCATAACATAGAGAGGATTCATGAGGTTACAATACAATTAAATTACATACATATAGTAATATGAAAAAATGCTCTAAATCATTATTGATTAGAGAAATGCAAATTAAAACATCTTAAAAAAGAAAATTTCACAACCCCAGGTTAAGAATCTCTGCTCAGAAGGTGTGTGTGGATATTCCCTTCAGAAAAGCAGATGACACCTTCTCCTCCTCGACACCTTATTGAAAGTTTTCTTGAATTGATATGACCAAAAATATTCATGATCAGGTGGCCAACATTCTGGTGATGAGACCCCTTGACACCAAGCTAGGCCAGTCCTCTGGTAGCCTACGCATAGTCCCTATTACCAGGCCTGTTACACAAAATCTTTCCAGGCTGCTCTGATCTGTGAAAACTTCCTTTCCTTGCATAGCCTTCAAGAATTAGGCTTAATGGACAGTTTAGTGGCACAGCAGATAAAACACCAGCCCTGGAGTCAGGAGGAACAGAGTTCAAATCCGGCCTCAAACACTTATTAGCTGTGTGACTGGACAGATCACTTAATCCTGAGAAAAGAAGGATAGAAAAGAAGAATCATTTTTAATCTTAGGGTTATTTCTATACCAGGATGATTTTTTATTTTTATAGTGTCAAACATATAACGTGCTCTGCAAAAAAAAAAAAAAAAAAAAAAAAAAAAATGGTCCTGGAAGACCTGCGCAGGACTCCCTCCTGCTTCCAACCTTGTGGTCCTGTTCCATGTGGAACCTCATGCTCCCATTTACCACCCACCATGCTCCTTGTGTCCCTACTTTCCTTCTGTGATTATGGCTGCTGCTGCCACCATCACTCTATATCTTCCCTGTCTCCCTGGCCCCTGCCTCCCTACCTTATTAAATCTGACATTTTCTCTTCTCTAACTCTAGGGGAATGAGCTTCAGGATATTCCAGGGGAACACGTGACTGAAGAACAATTCACTGATGAGCAAGGCAACATTGTCACGAAGAAGGTGAGAGCCCAGCTAGATGGGGAAGGGTCAGATTGATGGGGAGCAGGAAACTTCTCCGAAGGGAAAAGAGGGTTAATCCATGGGTACTTGAGACTGCATTTCCTTGTTTACCCCAAATGAGGGAGGCCACAGGAGATGTAGGGTTGTTTGTGGCTTCTAGATACAATGACTATCTTGGATAGAGTGATTATCTTGGATACAGTTACTATCTGGGATACAATGACTGTATTTTCCAAAACTGGGACATGTGGTCTCAGAGAGGAAATTCTCTCTGACAGCCAGTTTTCTTTTCTGGAAATCAAAATTGTCTCCTCCAAAAATGCAAGACATTCAGCCACAGGGACAAAACCGGTGATTTTATCATTCTTTTTGACACACAAGTGAGTTCACTCTCTGTTCCACATTAGGCACCTTCTCTGTAACTTACAGACTTGGAGGTGCACCTGGGCTATTTACTGTGATATCACACTGACAAGCCTACGATGGCACAGCCAGTATTGGGTAGATATGGAATTTGAACTCAAGTCTTCTTGATCCCTAAGCTGGGTTCTCTATCCATGATGCCATACTTATTTCTTATGGTCACCATAGCCCTGGCTAACCTAGATTTCATCTCTTGACAGACAGTATTTCATGGGTTGCACAGAACTAAATTCAGTCCCATCATTTTACAGATAAGGAAAGTGAAGCCCAGAAAAGTTAAGTGATTGAACTGTAATAGAGAGCAGAATCAAGATTCAAGCAGGCCCTGATTCTCTAGTTAACCATAGTAGCACAACAATAATAAGTATCCATTGTTTTTTCTATTATGACAATTTTCTTCAAAGGTTTTAACCTCAATTCCCCCAGAAAAAAAAATTGCCTTGTTCCTCAATGCCTCTTCCTGCTTTGACCTGAAGCATTCCTAGTAAGATCACAGATGCTGAAGTCCTTTAGACCTACTCTTCATTTTATAGCTGTTGAACACCATCCTCTTCTCTGGCAAATGTCCCCATGTTTCTCTTGGGTTCACTCATGTTAGCTTGTCGACAGAGAGATCAGGGGAGAATGAAGACATGGAGGAGAAAGGGAAGTACAGTATCCCCTACTAAAGAAAAGGTTCTTTGTAGAGTAAGTGAACCATAAGCAAAACTGGCCATGGCCCTGTGCTTGTAAGGCTCCTTTGGGCCCAGGTGATTTGGACAAAGAAAGAAACTCCATCTTTTCTCTCTTTCAGATAACCCGCAAAGTGGTTCGGCAAATAGACACATCTGGGGACAGGGCCACCCAGGAGCTGGAGGAGGTGAATACTGAGGGGTCTCTGCAGGAGTCCAGTGAGCTGGAAAGAGATATTGATGATTTTATGAAACATGCCAAGGTATGAGCGGTCTCTGGCTTCCAGAGAGACTACTCTCACACTGGGGTCTGCCTCTCACAGACCTCATCAGCTCTGTGGAGGCAAGAACCAATTACCGCTTCTTTTTTTCTGGTAGCCTGGACTCTATTTCTAAATGTCTCTCATCTCTTCCAGCTCAACTTGGAATTCCATCTGTATGTACCCTGTTTTCTACCCCTTGGTCTCAACTCGCTTGAGGCATTTTGAGAAGGGGGAGAGAGCCATGGGGACATTCCCTTTTCCTTGAGGGTCTTGTTCTTACCTACTTCTTTGCTGATTCCTCTTCCATTCTTTTGTTTCTGTTTGTCTGTCTTTCTCTATCCCTGCCATCTGCCTTGCCTTCCTGCCTCTGTTGCTGGCCCTCCCTAGGCGGAGGTGAGAGGGAGTAGTACCCTGCAATCGGAGTTGATCGAAGGGAGGAAGGGGGCTCAGATAGTGAAACGAGCAAGCCTGAAAAGGGGGAAGCAGTGATCTCCTGGCCCCTCCCTGTCGAATGGCCTCTTTGGAGGTAATGTCTCCTTTCTTCGAATTCCCTAAACTCTGTGCTAATGCATGCATGCATACATGCAAAGAAGGTCCCATGTTCAGTGCTGGGACCACAGAGATGAGATAACAGAGACCCTAATCTCTAAGAATTAAGACACCTAATAGAGGCAATACAACTTAGGAACAAATAAATGTGGTACAAGGGACAGCACAATGAGGGCAAAGGCAAGATCCAGACAACATGCACTAGGAAAATAGGAGGGAGGAGAAGACACTTTTAACTGAAAGCAATCAAGAAAGACTTCATGGAGAAAATGGTACCTAAATAGGTCCTGGGGAGGGAGAGAGGTATTTCAAAAGGGAGCAATGAGGACTAGGGACATTCCAAACCTGAAGGATATCCTGCATGACTATCTAGGTAGGGATCAGAGGCTGAAAAAGGGAGCAGATAAGCATCCAGTTTGGCTGGAATACTGAATGTAGCAAATAGTTATAAATAAGACTAGAAAAAGTCAATTAGAGGCAATTTGTAGAAGCTCTCAAATGCCATGGAAGGTCAAGAGTATATTTTTGTTTTATCTTGGAGCCCACAGTTTCTCAGACTTTTTCCACTTCCAGTCCCTTTTTCCCCAAGAAATTCTTATGTAACATAGGTATATAAAATAGGTATACATTTACTGATAATAAACCATAATTTCACGTCCCCTATATTCAATTACACAATACTATGTGGGATCACAAGCCACAGTTTAAGAAGCTTTGCTATTGGCAATATAAAGCCACTGAAGATTTTTTAATAAGTGACATAATAATAATAACATTTATATCATACTTTAAGATTTGTTAATAGACATTTCAATTTACCAATTAATGCAAAAATCTACTTGGTCCTTCTCAGTATTCTTAAATTCCAGTCCTTTTAGAATTTATTAATAACAATCAATGATAATTAATTATTATAATTAATAATTATTATCCTGACAATTCTTTCATAGTCCTGTAGCGCTTCAAGTGATATCTTCTCTGAGCCTTAGAATAATCTTGTAAGATAATTTTCTGCAGCTGGTTTTATCCCCATCTTATAGGTATGGAGAGTTGGCAAGGTTAGGTGATCTTTTCCTAGTCACACAGTTGATAAGCATCAAAGAGGAATTCAATACTAGATTTCTTTGGGCATTCTCTTCATTATACCAGGTGGTTTGTAGAGAACTCTATTCACTACCCTGTGAGGCAGTTGAAAATCCTCTTAGAGAGACTGCAACTTGCTCAAGTTCACAATCCTGCCTCAGATGGTCACTAATTAAGTGAACAAAGTCAAGTCACTTTCTTCCGAGTCTCAATTTCCTCATCTATAAAATATGAATAATCATTGTTACACCTATATCATAAGGTTTTCAAGGGGACTGAGTGAGACAATGTCTAGAAAATAAGTTTGCAGACCTCTTGAGTGTCAAAGTCAGGATTCAAACCTACAGCTTGCAATCTCCAATTGCAGTGCTCTTTCCTCCACAAAATAAATCTTGATCCCTGTCTTGGGAAGTTTGTTTTGGCCTGGAGAGTTGGGAGGCAGAGAAAAGCCAGTCAGAATGCAAATTCAATATAATCTAGGCAAGAGGTGATGAGAATGGTGGCAGCAGGTGTAGAAAAAAGATGCCCTTTGTAGAGATTCTTCTTCCTATCATTCAAGCAAAGCATCTGCTTTAGCACCAAACGCTGATTGGTCCTATATCTTCTGTTTGGGAATCAAATATCCTCCTCCCCCAAACATTTACCTTCAG
Source organism: Sminthopsis crassicaudata (assembly GCF_048593235.1). Taxonomy (NCBI): domain Eukaryota; kingdom Metazoa; phylum Chordata; class Mammalia; order Dasyuromorphia; family Dasyuridae; genus Sminthopsis; species Sminthopsis crassicaudata. Next base: position 136,308,042 of record NC_133618.1, on the reverse strand, counting down.
CAATGCCCTAATTCTGCCATAAACAGAATAGTCCCAGAGGCAATTCACTTAATTTTTTTTAAAACCACACACCTTTATGCCTCAGTTTCCTCATCTGTAAAAGTAATGATAATGCAGACTCTGCCTATCTTTCAGGGCTGTTATGAAGTCCCAAATGAAGTAGCAGATAAGAAAGTCATTCAGATAGAAAATCATAGATAGAAATAGCATTAATATAGGAAATAATAATGATGTAGGGGATGGAGCAGAGGAAAGACAAGGGACAGCAATGGTAACACTGCTAAATCCCCAAATGGAGGCCTGAGTATAAGTGTCTTTAAATATTGAAATGTAACTTTCAAGGAAGAAGGAAAAGTTTTGCAGAGGAAAGAGCTTCAGGCATAGTTAAGTCAGAAGAAAAAATGGAAGGGACCCTGGATGTGGGGTCAGAGCCTCCTCAGGGGGCAGACTCCTTTATGTAGGAAAAGACTGAGCCAGATGATCTTGGAGGTCCCTTCCAACTTTTAGGTTTCTGAGATTCGGGGACCTAGATTCAAATCCTGCCCTGCTAAAGGTTCTCTCTGTAAGAAATTCATCAGCTGAAAAATAAGGGGATTAAACTAAATCTCTTTGTGAGCCTCTGTCTTTAAATCTATGAGACTAAGGTGATAGGAGCTGTACTAGTAACCTCACAAGATGGTGGGCAGGAAAGCATTTTGTAAAATGAAAAATACCCCTTTTTTTCTTTTTTGGTTCAGATCCATTATTTCATTAGTGTAGGTCAGAGAACTCGTGTTATAGAAATGCCTCCCACCAAGGTGGATGGGGAAAAGGGCAGGGGATAAGCATTTATCAAACACCTACTCTATGATAGGTATTGTGTAAGTGCTCTACAAATATTACCTCAACTGATCCTCACAATAACCCTGGGAGGTAGCACTGTACTGTTATTATACCCTTTTTACAGCTGAGCAAAATGAGACAAACAAGATTAAGTGACTTACACAGCTAGATGGGGAGCTAGACTATAACCTATAGTCTCAAAGAGTTATCTGGACACAATCCAAATGATAGCCAGCATGTATAATAATAGCTAGTATTTATATAGCTCTTTAAGGTTATGAAGAGTAGTAAACATTTTTAACATTTATAAACATTATCTCGTTTATCTCTATAAACATTATCTCATTTAATCCTCACTATAACAAACCTGGGAGGTAGGTACCAATATTATTCCCACTTTACAGATGAGGAAAGTTGAGGCAGACAGAGATTTAAATGGAGACAAATAGAGGTCTCAGGTTTACACACCTAGTAAGTGTCTGAGGCTGGATTTGAATTCAGACTACCTAGCTTCTTTGAACCCAGGCAGAACTTGAACTCAAGGAGGCCAGTTTTCTATGTCTCTGGCATACTTTTGCGTCTAGGTTATTATTATTAACAAGAAAAAGCTTAAAGTGAGTTCTTGAGGACTTCACTCAGTGGGTTAGAACCCCAGGAATGGCTCAACTGAGGAAGTATAAGAGCTGAGTAGCCTTAGCCCCACAGAGGAGGGAGATTGCTTTTGTACCAAGACTCAGAATGGACTTTTCCTGGGTTTATCTTGAATGTGTATAGAGATTGGGGGCAAAAGAAGGCATCATTGCCAACCAGGAGTCTCTGGATTGGTTCTGCAATGGCCAAGCAAAGCAGTTCTGAGATGGTGTAGCTGGAGGCTGGCAGGCTTCTGTTTCCAACCCCCTCTCCCCAACTCCACCCCCATGGGGCAAAGCACTGTAGATACTAAAAGTTGCCAAAATGCTGACCAGGCTCTTCTTGTCAAGTCCAAACACTTCAGGAGAAAAATGACTGGTGGAGCCAGTTTATAGGATAAATTTAGAGCTGTGGCAACTCAGCAGCTTAAGCAGGTCATAGAGTTAACCCCAGCCTTGCCACAGGAGCCTGGGTAGGAGAGCTAGCTTAGCATATGGTCCCTTCTTGATTAACTGAGCTCCTGGGCTGGACCAGCAGATGCCTCTACGCCTGGCAGGCAGCTTTGGAATTGATCTCACTTTCTTTGCCATATGAGTCCATTTCCATGGCTGTCGGGCCTCATGCTCCACTGACGTCCAGCTTGAATTCCCTGGGTACCCTGTGGCAGCTGGCAGGCAGGGAAAGAAGCAACTCCGTGCCTTATGCTGGGTGATAGGGGAAATCTGTACCTCATTGAGAAACAAAAGTGGTATTTAAGGCCAAGAGAGATTGATTCTACAAGGTAGTGAGAGCTCTGATGCTTAATTGCCTGCCTAGGACCAAGAGGAGCAAATTAAATAACCTTTTCTGAGACTCATCTTCCTCACTGGGAGATAATCCTGTGAATGACTTCCTTCATGAAGCAGCTGTGAGGCAAGTGCATCATGAATTGCAAAGCATTATATAAATAAGAGATAATAGTAATAAATAAGGGATAGCAGATAAAGTGCCAGAACTAGAGACATAAAAACTTGGATTCAAATCCACTCCCAGACATTTAGTAGCTGCATAAGCATAGGAAAAGTGCTAACATCTCAAATTCTGAATCCAATTCGTTCAAGTCTCATAGGAGATAATGTACATAAAGCATTCTGCCTATTTTAAAGCACTACATACATTTGGGAATTCTCATTACTATTGCTACTTCAATCATAGGACTGCTGAGCTTGTAGTCACAAATGGGGAAAGATTCAGCTGATATTTTGAGAGCAGAGTTTCCCATCCAAAGAAGCACATTTGTGTGTGTGTGTGTGTGTGTGTGTGTGTGTGTATACATGTATGAATGTGTGTGTTCACTCACAAAGAGCCTACATTTCCAAACCTCCCTGCAATCTCAATTGCAAAGGCCATTTGGAGTAAAACACCAGGGTGGCCTGGAGCCCCTAGCCCCACTTCCATGCCAAAGGCAAAAAGAGATAAATAAAGACTTACAGGGGTCAAGAACTCAGAACAATAATTCCTACATTATTCTCTTCATCTACTCCACAAACATTAAGCACATAATGTATACAAGATACTCTGCTAAATTTTATTCATAAGGAAGAAACAACTAACATTTCTGTAGCATTTCTTATTGTTTGCCCTTCATGTCTATATATCATTTAGCACTTACTATGTGCCAGGAACTGTGCTAAGCACTTAACCAATAATTATTATTATCTCATTTGATCTTCACAATCAAGGAAGTAGGTCATTATTACCTCATTTTGCAGCTGAGGAAACTGAGATTAAATGATTTGCCTAGTGTCCCACAGCTAGTCTGTGTCTGAATCTGGATTTGAATTCAGGTATTCCAGGCTCTAACCCCTGTGCATTCTCCACTGCGCTTCCTAGATGCCCTCCAAAACAAAATAACCTCTGCCTTCAAGAAGCTTACATTCTGCTAGAGTGACACGATATGTAGCCAGAAAAGTAAACCCAAAATATTTTCTCTATTTTTTAACCTGGACCTCTGATTTCACTCTTGTAGGGAAAGTCCAGTGAGGAAAGTCTCTGATCTGATACTGTTTTGCAATTTATGATCACTGAGACCTGAACTGAGGTGCTTGGCCTGTATATATTATTAGAGATATTCTAACCCAGGTTTTTCTGACTTAAAGGTCAATGATCTCTCCTATGTTGCCTATCAAATATATGCAGAGAAAATACAAATAAATTTCTCTAAAGGGGACACCTTCCTGTTTGTGGCTTTCCTTTAAGCCCCTCAAACCTCTCCAAAAATGCCATGTGGGATATATCTGGAAGGTATTGAAGGAGCAGTTAGGTGGCACAGTGGATAGAGTACTGGCCCTGGAGGCCCTGAGTTCAAATGTGAACTTAATAGCTATGTGACCCTGAGCACGTCATTAAACCCTGATTGCCCCCCATAAAAAGTAAGAGTTATTATAACATAGAAAAAAGAACCTTGAAAGTCAGACTTAAAAGGCCTGGCCTGACTCCACTATCTCCTGGACATATACTATCAGCCAGGGTAGGTTGCTTAAACCCTATAGTCCCATTTCTTCATCAGTCCAATAAAGGTGATGATTATAACCACCTACTTCATAAGGCTGCCACAAGGATAATGTTTTGCATACTGAAAAATTCTAGGAGATTTGAGCTCTTTACATTATTTTATGTTAAAAAAAGAAAATTTGACATTTTTCTCAACATTTTTTAAAATGAAAAATTAATTTAAAATTTTAAAAAATTTTATTTAGAACTAAATACAAAATAAGAAAAAAACAAATAGAAAAAGAAAGACCGAAAAAGGAAAACAAAATGAAACAAAACATTGTCATGCCCCCAGAAGAATACCAGAGAGGATCCAAGATATGATACAAAATTAATTGAAAGAATGTGGGAACACTACATTATATGCAATGGTGCAGTAGATAGAGCACTGGGCCTGAGGGTCAGGAAGATCTGAGTTCAAATCAAGCCTCAGATATTTACTAGCTGGGCAAATCACTTAAACTCTGCCTCAATTTCCCTAGTTATAAGTAGAGATAATAACAGAACCTATATCTCTAGGTTATTGTGAGGATCAAATGAGTTGATATTTATAAAGTTCTTAGCACAGTACCTAACCCATAGTAGGTACTTTGTAAATGTTTGGTTTTTTTCCTTCCTGCTGGGGCACAAATAGATGGTCCCTGGCTCAGAGGTACCCAGACAATAGCTTTGGACCTCATTGCCTTAAGCCCTCTCTATGGCTACCTTCTTCTCTTCCTTGCAATAATGGGAATTCAAATGAATTGAGTCCAAGCTATCACTATCACTTCTGAGCAGAGAACCCAGTTGTCCTTGGGGTAGTCCCTGCAGGCTTCCCAGTGGCCCCCCCATGCAGCAGTGAAGACTCACTGGAGCAGGTAGTGATTTTGCTGCCTGATCCCATGCCACAATTGATGGTGTGACAGCTCAAGATCTGCCAGCTGCCATGACCACAAAGACCCACTAAATGCTGATTTCACCTGGGGCGAGGTCTTGTATCCCTGTCCTCAAGGCACAGTGGCAAGCAGCCCCAAGCTCAATCACCAAAAGGCTCAGAGAGGGGTCCTAGTCCTTGAGAAACATCTTCCAGAATGACAATAAAGTTCTCCTGTAGTGCCCTGTCCAGCCTGGATGTGACCCTGAGTTCTTGAAAGCTGTACCATCAGAGCAGAGGGACATGCTGGGCTGGCCTGCATGTCGGTAATCTGAAGACCTGGAGCCATGAAGAACTCAGAAGGTTGACCACTAGCTGACGGTTAAAATAACTATAGCCAACTATGAAGACATTTTACAAGGATGGAGGAGGTTCCGATCTGCAACAGCAGAGGGCAGGCCCTCACCAATGAGAGGATGGGCTGCCGAGTGCTGGAGGAGTGAGGATGAAGATGGTGGCTGGGAGCAAGAGAACAGGCTGCCCAGTTACAACACTAGCTTACACAAGTTACCCAGTTACAACACTAGCTCGTTTTCATATAGGGCTTTGAGGTTTGCCATATGTTACCCCATGTCACCTTCACAATAGCCCTGTTATTACTCCCACTTTACAGATGAAGAGACTTTCTATGGGAAATGGAATGATTTGCCCAGATTTGTATCAATACCTAGTAAGTGACTGAGACAGGATTTGAACTCAGGACTTCCTGCATCCCAAGTCCCGACCTCTGCTTAGAGCCCGGCCAGATGATTCTGAAGATTGAGTCCAGCTTTCAGTCCTCTAACTTCATGATATTAATGGCAATGCAGCCACTGATCGATCATGGCCCATGAGGACAATGATAGCGGCCACGCTTTCTCCTGAGACACTCATATAGTCTTCTTTATATCTTTTCTCAATGTTATTTCCACTGACAAAAAATTAGTTAAGAACTTATAGTTTAGAGCTGAAAGGGACTGCCCAGACCATGTAGTCCTATGATCTCAGATACTTCCTGGGCAAGTCACTTTATCTTGTTTGCCTCAGTTTCCTCATCTGTAAAATGACCTGGAGAAGGAAATGGCAAAACACTCCAGTATCTTTGCCAAGAAAGCCCAAATAGGGTCATGGAAAGTCAGACACAACTCAACAACAAATTGGTTTTCTGAGCTGGAGGTGGGGAGATGCAATGTGGGGGGCAGTTGAGAAGAGAGTGTAGAGTAGGAGGATCCTGGAGAGACAGACCTCTCCCCTTAATTATCTTACACTGAGATCAACAATGGGTACTGATAGTAGACCTATGAGCTCTTACAGGTAGCACTTTGGGATAGAGGTGAAAAAAATGTCATAGGATAATTCAAGGGAGGGCCTTCTCCTTAAAGAACAAGAGATGCACTGAGGAGTTAGGGGACCTGGGTACTAGGTTTGGTTCTGCCATTGATTTGATGTGTGACTTTACACAAGTCACTGTGGCCTTCACATGGATCCCATGCATAAAAGGAGGGGGCTGGATGAGATCCTCCTGGTCCCTTCTGGCTCCAACATTCTAGGGCTCAAAGTCACTTCCTCTCTAAGGGCCTTAGTTTCCTCATGGATATGATAGCAGGTGAGATTGTTGTTCAGTCATGTCTAACTCTCCCTGAACCCAAGGAATTTCCATGCAGTTTCCTTGGCAAAGATACTGAAGTGGTTTGCCATTTTCTTCTCCCCATTTTACAGATGAAACAAATAGGGCATTAAGTAACCAGTAAGCATCTGAGGCTAGATTTGAATTAAAATGTCCCTGACTCTAGGCATGGTGCTGTATCCCACTACATCATCTACCTGCCCCTAGATGAGATTAAGTAACCTCTAAAATCCCCCCCAATTCTGATTCTATCTTTCTATCCCCTCTCTTCTCCATAACATAAAAAAGAACCAAGCCTGGGCCAAGAGTTGATTAAGTGATAAGAGATGATTGAGGCACAGTGCCTGGAGTCAGAAAGAAAGACCTGAATTCAAATACAGCCTCAAACACACACAAGCTGTGTGAACCTGAGCAAGTCCCTTAACTTGTCTTCCTCAATTTCTTCCCTTGTGAAATGGGAATAAACATATCACTTACTTCCCTGAGATGTTGTGAAGATCAAAAGAAAAAATATTTATAAAAATCACTTAGCATAGCACCTGGCACTGAATAAATAGTAGCTTCCCCTTTTTTTCTCCCTCCTATCCCATGCCCCCCCCCATCAAATCTACTTTTCTAAAGTTCTGAGTTGGAATGATTTCTGAGATTCGATATTTTTTAAATTTAGCACTCACTAAAAATCTACTATGTGATTACTAGAGATAAAAAGGAACCTTTCTTTGTTTCTGTCCTTAAGAATCTTATGGTTAAGCAAGGAGAGAAAACATATACACAAAAAATTTTTACATATATATATATATATATATATATATATATATGATAATGCCAGAAATGTGTTAAGACAATAATAATAATCTCACATTTCTCTAGCCTCTCTTTTCTTAAAAACATTTTTTCTTACAACAGTCCTATGAGGTAATTGTACAAGAATTATTATCCTCTTTTTCAGATGAGGAAACTGAGGTACGGAGAGGTAAGAGACTGAGTGATGAGCAAAGTCTCAGAATAAATAGCATTTAAATGTGATTTAAACTTGGATCTTTTGATGCCAAATCCAGAAGCCTTTTCACTGTATGATATGCTTCTTTGAGAAATTTTAAGTAGTGTAGGAGTTTAAAATCAAAAAATACAAATGTGAACTTGAGTCAACAAGGCCTCATGAAGGAAGTGAGTCCTGAAATTGGTCTTGAAGAAAGTACAGGATTTAAATAAATGAAGAGGAGAGAAAAGGAAAGAGAAGGGAAAAAAACCCTTTAAGTGCTTATTTCACTATCCTATTTCACTATCCCACAATGGTCTCTAGTGTGAGATAAAGTAGAATGGGTCCAGATTAGAAAGGGCTTTGCATGTAGAAGCTAAAGAGTTCATGTATAGTGGGAAAATCATTAATTTTTTAGCCTCATTAAAGAAAATACACTTTAAAAAACTAGACATGAGATTTCATCATGTAGGTTGCTCCCAGTAAGGAATCTCCCTTTACCAATGAAGGTTGGCAACTTTTTTCACAAATTATATTCTGCCCAAAGCACTGAAAGGTCGTTTGCCTAATATCAGGTATTGGGTTGAAAACAGGTTTTCTTGAGCCAATGTAATCAATGTAATCACTACCATACCAGGATGCCTCTCATCCTCATCTTTAAAGTTCTTCCTTCTTACCAAAACAGAGCACTTTTCTATGCAGCATAGGGAGAAGGGATTAAACTGGGGAAGTATTAGAAGATAGAAGCAGTCCAGGGAGAAACTAACCGAAGCTTCAAAGACCAGCAGAAGCCAACGATTACTAGAGACATCTGGAGAGGGACGATGGAGATTGAAAGGGGAATGGACAAGTGCATGATGAAATAGGGATTTGTGGAGAGGGGTAGAGAGCAAATGGTCAATATTTGGTAGGAAAGCTAAGGAGTTAGCGGAGAAGGGAAGTGTTCACTACCCAATCTGAATGGCACATAAGATCAATAAGCATTTAGTAAGCTATTACTTATGTATAAATCAATCAATATTTATTAAACATTTGGGTAACAGGCACTGTGCTAAGCACTCACACACACTCCTAATTTTTCTCACTTAAGTTATCATTGAAACCCTCACAACCACACTCGAAGAATTTTTCTTAGCATAGAAACATAGTGTGTCTAGGCGACAGAACCTTGTTGGGTCCTAAAGTTCTGGTTGCTCTGGCTAGTAAGAGCATGTGGTGAGTACCTTCCTTGAGCCCATCTGAAAGATTTGAGTACCTGCCCCACATTTCTTGCACAAAGAAACAAAAGTTTTAGTATAACAACCACCAAAAATGTGTATTGCCTCCTTCTCTACACTGGATGATTATCTGGTCTCCAGGATGTATCCCATTCTCTTTCATCTTGTCTTCTCCAAGGAGAGAGATTAAAACTTTGGCAGGGGGTTGAGAGTTGGGGAGGTGAGAAGGGAATTGGTTTCCCAACTTAAGCACCAATAGTAGAACTTCCCCCAATCATTCAAGGGTTGGCTTTGCATGTGAAGACACCTTTCCTCTCTCTTTCTTTCCCTCAGGATCACACCTCAACACCCAACCACTGAACTCCACACAATTTGCCCTGCACACTGGAGGAGAGCCCCATGCGTGGAGGGCAGCAAAGCCGGCTGTACATGTTTCTATAGGCTAACGGCATGATTTCTGTAAGAGATTTCCTTTAACTGTCCTATTCGCATGAACGACTGGCTGTAGACGCATGACCTACAGTCCTCAATCCTGTCTCTGGCAACGGACCTCTGATGGAAACCAGGACACAAGAACAGAGAGAGAGAGAGAGAGAGAGAGAGAGAGAGAGAGAGAGAGAGAGAGAGAGAGAGAGAGAGAGAGAGAGAGAGAGGAGGGAGGGAGGGAGGGAGAAGGGGACAAGGGCTCAGTTGTGGCTGGGGGTGGTATTTTTAAAAGTCATTTTGATTTTGCCCTTCTGTGGGGCAGGGTTTGTTTTCCCCTACCCCATCGTCATCGATAAGAAATCCATGTGGATTTCAACCAGAAAAAAACCCAACATATACATGAAATCAGCTTGAACCCCTAGTTCCTTTATTCTCGTTTATCTGTTTGTACTCAGCTTTCCATTGACAGACACCCACCTGTTATGATCACGTCCTCCTCTCAGCATTACTCTCCTTGACATACAGGATACACATCGACATACGGACACCTCTTCACCTGCAATATATACATACACACAGAGATTTTTACTGTGAAGTCTGAGGCTGTATAGTAATCTCCTGTGGATAAACTGGATACTTTTTTTATGTTGTCTCTCTCCTGTTTTTATCATCTCTCAAATGGAAAACAATGATCTTTAGTGTATTTGGGGTTGTTAAGTGTTGGGGCCTCAGGAGAAGAGAATCCCCCGCTTAGCCACAGGGTTCAAAAGGAGGCAAGACCCCACCTGACAGGGATTTCTTTCTCAGTAGGTGACTCAGACAGGTGGCTGCCCCAGGACTGCACCAGCATGTTCTATAGAGAAGAGGTTTTCTATTTCTTCAAGCACTTATCTCATAGTTTGTGTTCAAAGTGTAAACTGTACAGTAATCAGCCTTGTGTATATGAAAAATAATAATAATAACAATAATAAATACTATGCAAACCAATAGAAACACTTTAGCGGTATGTACAAAGCACTAAGAGCCCAGCTCCTGAGGGCTTCTTCAGGCTGCGGGCCAGGGAGCTACAGCTAGTTCTCTCTGTGGAAGAGGAGGGAAAAGAGTAGATATAGTGAATGTATCCGCACGTTCTTAGAAGTCAGCGAAACACCCAAAGTCTCCCAGAGCAGTACTTGGTGCTCTTACTTCCGCATGCCTTGCAGGGTTAAGTAGGGAGGTGTGGAAGCAGGTACTGGGCTCTGGGCTCCAGGCAGGGGGTGGGCAGGGTTGGCCTCTGACCAGGGGCCAAGTCCCTTTACCTGACGTAGAAGGACTCGAGTTGTAAGGGGGGCCCCCAGGCTGAGATGGAGCCACAGAGGAGGCTTATCAGGTGGGAAACTAAGGCATTCCAAGAGGGGAAGATCTGGCCCAGCCCCTAGGTAGCATCTGGCTGGGCTTTGGTCCCGGACAGGAAGGCAACAGACAAGGGTTCCATGCCTGGGTACCATCAGTGAAGAGCCTTAAGGTAATTACAGCCGAGCCTCCTCCAGAGGCTGAAATCAGCACAATCCCCACGTCCTCCCCGTCTCCCTCCCAGCAGGGCAGTGCAGGCAGCATCCAGGGCCCGGGAGGGTGTCCTTGTCCTGCTCTTCCAGATGCCCAGAGCATCTTCTTGCCCCTGTGGCCCTTCTGAGATTTCTATGAGATGCATCAAAACCTTCCGAGTAGCACAGTGCCCCTTCTCTCTTCACAGCAGAGACCCCGGGGGTCCAAGACCAGCCCCAATGACCAATTATAAACATTCACTGACCTGAGAAAAGAAGGTGCTGCTGCCAGTACGATTGATGATTCCAGGCAGCTAATATGTCTCCTTCCCCTTCCCAGGCCCCAGCCCCCCTGCCCGCATTAGGCTCTGGTCGCCCTAGCCGGCATCCCAGCACCCGTGGGACTGGAACCTCCCGAGCCAGGCTGGCTTTGTCCTTGCACGGCTTCTGATCTGACCTTGACCCCTGCAGGCTAGATAACAATAGTAATAGTAGCAGCTCACATTTCTACGGCGTTTTAAGGTTTAGAAAAAGCACTTTCCAACAGTCAGATGACCCCAGAGTTGCTGCTTTCTGAGCTCCAGAAAGGATCCAGTGGCCGATGGTAGGGTTTTTGGTTTTTTGATTTTTTAATTCCGTTTTTGTTTTTGAGTGGGGGCTAAATCTGATGTTCTCAGTTTGACCAGGGTGGTCTGAGGAAAGGCCTCCTCCGCCCCTTTGGCCTCTTTCGGTGTTGACCCCCTGCCCCCCATCCCTAGTTGGCATATT